>NW_015542332.1:543888-554818 GCF_001515605.1 Sinocyclocheilus anshuiensis | reverse complement strand
CAAACATATCTTTACAAATATGTCAGTGTGTGTTATTGTTTGTCTCAAGGTGCACATCAGTAATGTTTTTAAGGTACATTTATAAAATCGAGCTACTTATATCCTAACTAAACTATGGCCTAATCCTGTTTTATAAGCTCTGTCTGTGAAACCAGGCCACAGGCTATTTGCATATGAAGTTCATGTATTTATGCTATGTTTTGACCATATAGTCTTACTCTAAAATGATCATTTTCATTATTTTAAATACTAAATAATAATAGGATTAAAAAAAAAGGAATATTGTAATTCCAGATTAGCAGGCAAAGTATTACTGTCTCTAGTCTAGACCAAGAAGTTTTACTGTGGTTTTGAGGTTGCAGATACAGCCCATATAGTATAAGTCTCCCACAGTGCCCCAAAAAACAGGAAAAGAGGAGAGGAGTGTAGTTCATGCCCCCTCCACCTTCCTGAGTGAGCCGAGGGGAAGTGTCTGAAACATTAAAAAGTGGTGTTCTCAGCACATAGCTGTAGTGTACAGGACAGGATCTATGTTCATGGACCTCTACTTTGCATGGCCAACATTCCTCTTTGACCCCACATAAAGACACCATCAGAGCTGTATTGTTTTGTGACATGGTTGAATTTGATGAGTGAAGAAGGCAGCGGACTTGGCACAGATGAAGTGCAGGCTGCTGATAGGTCATTCACTTTGAAAGTAGGAATCTAGGCTAAAGTAAATACTTTTCTATGTTTATTACATGTTTGCACCATCAAATAATTTATTTGAAGGAATTTGATCATAAGTAATAAAGTAATACTTAATTAATAATTATGTAAATAAGTAGAGTAGGTAATGCTTCTCACCACAAACATCCATAAATGGGATTGTGCATTAAGACTGACATCTGACATTTATAAAACATTCACCAAAAGAACAGGCACATTCTCAAAAGTCTGCAAGTAAACACTTTTGGACTTCTGATATGTCAATAGTATTTGTTTGAGATTTCAACATGCGTCTGAAATCAATTGTCTCATGGTCAGAAAAAAAAGGTTTACTTTTACACTAAGCTGAACTGAAGTGGAACTAAATTGAGGAAACATAGAAATCGCATACTTATTTGTATGTACTTATTTATACATATTTATTTTACTTATTTGTTTGAATAATTTGTTGTATAATTTAAACATATTTACCTTTTAAGTACTTCACCCAAATAGAACAAACAGAATGTAATCCCAGGATTGGGTAACATTTTATTTTATGGGTAGTTTTTGTTTAGTAATGTATTTGCACGTTCCTCGTTTTTTATAAAACTACTATATCAAATACTCTTTTTGTAGCGTAGACATATGAATGATTTGTACTTAATACAGAGAATGCTAAAAGTATTTTAAAACAAGAAAATACAGATTCTGTGACAGGTACAAAAAAAAGGCAAAAACAGCTTGAAATACATTAGTCAGATAGTTAAACATAAGACGGTTGCGGTAAAAGTCGCGTTATCACATGATTTCAGATATCTGGGAAAGCACAGAGATATACACAAACCTTTGGAGACACACACATTTCCAAACCTCTTGTTTCAATTCTAAAAAGCTTGATGTTAATTATTAACCTTGAATCGATGCTTAAATATAAGAGTACAAATTCCTACACACATTCAAAGGACAGTCCAAAGCTTCACCATGAAGACTTTAGCTGCTTTATGTGTTACAATATGCATTCTTTATCAGGTTAATGGAAAGAGCATAACGGACCATATGTATGTATAATCCACAAAAAATGGAGTGCATGCTACACTAATAGATTTGGAAAATGCGGGAATTTTTTTTTTTTTTGTGTGTGTGTTAGACCAAAGTCATGCACTAGAATGAAGTTGGAATTGTAAGTGATAATTATTTATCTTTCTCAAAGGCAAGGGTCAAGACGAGAGGTGCGGGAAATTAATGATCCCGGATCAATCGACTGCAAAATGAGTGCCTGGTCCCAGTGGACGTCCTGCGACCCCTGCACTAATAGGACGGTACTGTAATTCCTGTTCTCTCTCTGTTTCTCTTTAAACACCTATCTTGTCATCTGTCTCACACTTGTGAATGTATAACGTCTTTCAAATTGTCATGTGAAATCATTCTGATTTAATAATAATCCAACAAGTCGCACAACATAATCTGTGCCTGTGTAACACAGCATCGCTCTAGAGGTATTGAGGTCTTTGGGCAGTTTAAAGGCTCTAGGTGCATAAACCCAATTGGAGAGCGGAAACCCTGTAAACCTTCTACCAAATGCCAGATGGACCCTCCACCTGTCTGCAAGAGCTCTCAATGGTGGTGCTCTTCAGGTTAGTATTTTTTTCTCTTTGCAAAGCTGGCCAGTAGAAATTCAGTTGTATAGGGTGAATTTTTAAACAATAATCAGTATTAAGAATATTACTCTGCCCTAAGGAATATGTATAAACAAAAATCTGAGGTGTAACGGGGATTACGACTGTGGAGAGCCTGATACGTCTGATGAAGATGAGTGTGATATCATCAGAACACCTTGCGGCAAGACAGCTGTATTTGAGTCTGATATAGCCATCCAAGCTGGATACGGGTCAGAGCCTTTTGTATCTCTCAATATTTGCTCATAATATTTTAATTAAAGTTCATCTGTTCAACATATACAAATGTTGTATTAATGAACATAAGGTTTTATTCAGCAAGAATACATGAACTTGATCAAGAGATATTTTGAAAAAAAAAATCATCAAAGAATTCTGAAAAAAAAAAGCTGCTGTAAAATATTGTTTATTGCTATTTCACATTGGGGTTTGCATTAATGAATGGTAACATACACTCTTGCAATTTCTTTAGGCATTATGGAACAATTAATAAAAAAAATTTTTTTTTAACTGTAATTATGAAATAGAATAAAAGTAATGACTGACAACACAAATGTTGCCATTAACACTACAGTTCTGGATATACAACTTCAGCACATTTTCTAAAGATGCTTAATTCCTGTCTCAACAGAATAAATATTCTGGGATCTGGACCTCGAATGAATCCCTTCAATAACAGATTCTATAACGGTCAATGTAACCGGATCAGAGAACCATCCACATTGGAATATAACAGACTGCCTTGGAATGTTGGAGTTCTCAACTATGAGGTGGGTCTCTCATTTTACTGTATGCTTGATGTCAGCTGTTGTTTTACAAAGCTTTTGAGTATAAAAGGAATAGTTCACCTAAAAATGAAAATTTGCTGAAAATGTACTTACCCTGAGGTCATTCAAGATGAATAAGTTGCTTTGGAACAGATTTGGAGAAATGTTAGCAGTACACCACTTGCTCACCAGTGGATGCCCTGTGAATGGGTGCCATCAGAATGAGAGTCCAAACAGCTGATAAAAGGACACAGTAATCTTCTGAAGCAAAAAGCTTTGTGTTTGTAATAATAAACAAATCCATCAGGACAGTTTTTAACTTCAAACCATTGCTTCCAGCTAAAATAGGAGTCATCTATCTATATTATTGCTTTCTCAAGTGAAAGGTTCTCTCATCTGAATCAGGAGATAAATATGCACAGATAGAGCACTGTTTTGGTGTGAGAGGGCAATAAGTGACTTTTTCACTGAAGACAGCGTTATTGTGGTTTATGGACTCTTATTTTGGCCAGAAGCAAACGTTTTAATTTAAAAAGCTGTTTGGACTCTCATTCTGACAGAACTCATTCACTACAAAGGATCAATTGGTGAGTAAGTGATGTAATGCTAAATTTCTCCAAATCTGTTCTGATGAAAAAAAAGACAACTCTTGGAGGTACATCTTGGATGGCCTGAGGGCGAGTAAATTTTCAACAAAGTTTCATTTTTAGCTTTACTGTTCCTTTAGCTGTGAGGCGTGAGCAAAACAAACTGTAAATCTCCTAAAAATGACTGTGAGACAAACAAATAAGTAGTTAAATGCATTTAATTTCTAACAAAGACAACCATCTAAAAAAAAAAAAATTTAAAAAGTCTTTACCTGTTTCCTTATCTTCAGACAAAAGTGGAAGAGAGCAGCTCTAAGGAGATGTATGAGGACATTCACTCTTTAATAAAGGAGATATCTAGGGAATCCTCTACATCTTTTGAAATAGGCTTAAACTTCAAGTTTACACCTACTGAGCCCTCCAGTTCTGGTTCAGGTGAGGCTGGCAGTGCTGGTGGAGGTGGTGAAGTTGCCGGCCCCAGCGACGGTGGTGAAGCGGCCAGTCCCGATGTGGGCGGTGCAGTTGAAGGTCCTGGTGAGGGCGGTGAAGCTCCAGGTCCTGGTGATGGCGGTGAAGCTCCAGGTCCTGGTGACGGCGGTGAAGCTCAAGGTCCTGGTGACGGCGGTGAAGCTGAAGTTTCTGGTGCAGGCCAAAATACTAGTCCTGGCTTAGGTTTTAGTGCGTCAGTAGGATTAGCTTAGAAACTGAAAAGTTCAAGCATATATTTCTTAATAACTAAATTCCACAGCTTCACTACTAGTAGAGAGACGCTGCCAGGTCGAATTCATTCACACACGCAATCACTCTCACTAATGCGTTCATATAATGTAATCTTTACTGTGCTACTTTATCTGTATCTGATTTAGGACGAGCAGAAATCTGTGAGAAATATAACGACCCAAAGACAAAAGAACTGGTCAAAAAGCTGTTATAGGAGCAACAGCCATAGCTGTGCACAAGGTGTTTGTCACAGCTCCAGACTTATTTGTTCATTAATGACGTCATCAGCGACTAGTCGACTTAGACTCGACTTTCATCACATAAAAGTCGACTTTAAAAAATCAGAAGTCGTTCAACCCCTACTACAAACACATGTTCTCTTTCAGAGAAAGACCTTCATGAGAGTGAAAGGCAGTGTGCAGCTGGCAACCTACAGGATGAGACAGCGAGGGATGGAGGTGTCCTCAACGTTCCTGGATGATGTGGATGCCCTGCCACTTACATATGAGAAGGGCCAGTATTTTGCTTTCTTAGAGGACTATGGAACACACTTCACCAAGAACGGAAAGTCTGGTGGAGAATACGAACTTGTTTATATAATGAATGAGGATGTCCTCAAACTAAAAAGTAAGTTAAAAATCAAATTTCATTAGTTTTTTGTAAAATATGGAGACAAAGATATAGGCTACATGATTCAATGACAAGGCATTAATGAGAAGCATAGCTCACATTTTCAGCCTGAAAGTCTCATTAAAATATTTGTTTTTATTTGATGGTTCAATTTAATCTGATTGCAGAGGTCACAGAATCCACAGTCAAGGAATGTTTAGAGCTTGGACTTAAGGGTAACTTCCAATTTACTCAAGCAGTAACAGGAGGAGGACACATTAAACCAAAAAACAACTGTGATACACTAACAGAAAAACCCACAGGTGTGTATGAGTATACATTTTTAACAGTAAGCTATTAGGATTGTTCACTCAAAACTGAACAATAAAATGGGGTCCAGTGTTATTTTGGCCCCCACTGACATTCATTGTATTAATAAAAACAGTTAATTTACAGTAACTTTACTATTTGTGTAAAAAAAAGAAAAAAGAAAACAAGGTTTGGACCTGAGGGTGAGTAATTGAAGATAGAATTAAAATTTTTGTTTGAACTATCCCTTCAAATTAATCAGACAAATGCTTTCTGATAAAAAGATAAATTGCTCACAACCTTGTTCACCAGATGACAGGAACACGAAGGGGGTTATTGATAAAGTGCTGATTGCAGTGAGAGGGGGCAGTCCGGCTTCAGCAGTAGCCATGAAGTCTCAGCTCACTAAAGATGGCATTCTAGACTATAATCAGTATGTGGAATGGGCAAAGACCGTATCTGCTCTGCCAGCTCTCATTCACAGTGATGTGAGACTCGCCTCGCCTTTACTTTACTTGCCAGTGCATGCGTGGTAACTGCTGTAATGGAACACAATTTGTTTTCATTGTTGTGTTGACAGCCTGAACCCATCTACAACGTGATCCCTTTGGACTTTCCTGATGCTCAGCCGAGACGGGAAAATCTCAGAAGAGCCCTGGATGACTATGTGGCCGAGTACAGCGTGTGTAAGTGCCAGCCGTGCCAGAACGGTGGCTCTGTGATCCAGGTAGATGGGGAGTGTAAATGCATGTGCCTACCAGGGACTGAAGGTGTTGCGTGTCAGATCATTGAGATGGAACTGGTGAAAGGTGTGTTTCTGTGTGAACCGGCCTGTAAAACGTCCATAGCATTCATTTGTGTTGGTTTGAGTTGAGCGTTCCCTCTGTCTGTTCAATCACTTCTAGCTAAGTCTTTTGAACAACTGGGAAACTGGGGCTGTTGGTCTTCCTGGTCGCTCTGCTCCGGGGGGCGTCGCAGACGAACGCGCACGTGCGATACTCGCGGTGTACCAGGAGGAATCTGCAGAGGAGACACAACTCGTGAAGACTACTGCTAATATAGTAGTTCAAATACACAAATAATCATGAGATAATAAAAGTGTTGCGTACAAAATAAAATGCAAATTACAATTGCATGTACATTCAGATAGTTCTCTCATGAAGAGCGGTTTAGAGAAACACGTTTGACAACAATGCCATCTTGTGGTCAATAGTGCAACCGAAAATAGTTGCATTACAGAAACAGTAAGCTTTTCTCATATTGGCTACCTGACTTTTTGCCTACCACGGCCGTAACATACAGTGATGGTTTCACAAATAAATTTCATGTCACTTTAAAATATACCATGGTATGTATTAATTCACTAAATACCATTACCTATTTGTTTCCTCCTCTCCCACATCATACTCATAACAATAAGGTGATATGAAAATCAAAGAAAAACTGGTGGTAATTATGCTGTCTGTTAGTAAAGCCACACGATTTACTCACATAAACAAGAATTTACTAGAGGATGAATGTCAGTGAATGAGACCTTTGCATCTTTGATCACTTTGACTGTGAATTGATAGTAACCTTAACCAGACGTTAAATGATATGACTGGAATCCACTTACACAATACAAATTTTTAATGAATTAGCATCCTCATATTATTATTTATATAATATAATAATATAGCATATTTGAACGTGTAATTTAAAGAATAGCCTTTTTTAACGAGAACTATTGTTTGGGGGCACACAAAGAAGAAATGAATGTATGAGGAATAGATATGATGTTGAAGTAGATGGCTCACTTTTCACTCTTCTTGGGCCTCTAGAGGTCGGGTTAATAGAGTAGCACTCTTAGCTCCCTATTGAGCCTCTGAGAAGCTCCTTTCAGCTTCAATACCCTTCAAAAAAACACATTATATTCAATTTAATTCATGTTTATTTGTATAGTGCTTCAAAATTGTTTCAAAGCAGTTTTACAAAAAATGCATGTTTCTACATTACAAGTAATTTGTTATCAGAGGTGACTCTCAAAATAATGTCCATATGGCAGAGTGTATGTGTGTATATATATATATATATATATATATATATATATATATATATATTCAGATGTAATAATATTGATCAGAGAAAATTAAAGAAAGGGAAAATATCTCAAAGCAATGAGCTAAAAGGTGCACCTCCTGCTTCACCCCTAAAGAAAAATCTAAAATGTCCCAGTGCAGTCAGATTCTAACTTCCCTGAGGTCATGGCATCCATTGAAGTTTCTTAAGAGCTGTCACGCCACATTACCTTTCCCATCTGTCTCAGAACCGTGAAAATTAAGCTATGCCCCATGTCAGCACAGTTTTGTCTCTCCTCTCACACTCTTTTCACTGCTCCCCTCTTTTTTCTTCATCCCCTCGATGGAAGAAAAATTAGACATAGAAGAGCAATCAAGTCATATGCACCCATGCAGTCCAGCTCACTACTCACTATTGCAGACTAAAGTATGCTGATGGTGTGGAGGGGTCCTCTGTTTGTCCATGTAGGGTCATTCAGAAAAGGCCCTTCACTGCCTGCCCTTCCCCCAAATTCCTTCTTTAAGAACCCCTTAAAAACCAACCCCCTCTTCCCATCCACTGGCCTGACAACCAAACCTTTTCTTTCTCCTGCATTCCCCTCTCAAAATGTTTTCATGTTTGGTTTATGTCAACAGCTGAAATGTACTATGGATAAAGTTTCCACAAAGAGAAACTGCTCCATGTCTCATTGCTTATGTAACACTATGATGTAGATGAACTGTGTTCAGTTGAGAGGACTATTGTGATTTTTTTTATCACATCCTGAATCTCACATTAAAGCCAACTCAATCTGTACACATGCTGGCACAAGTTGCACAAAAATTAAGAATTTGAAAGTAATAGGAATCTTAAACACAACGTTTTCTACTTGCTTTTCACTTCCTTTACATTTAAATCTGTGGACATAACTGGATTAACAACGGTGTTGTCAGTTTTAAAGGGGCCTGTTCTCAACAAAAACTGGATGTGACAGGTTCAACACAGCATGCCTGATCTGAGAAATGGCTCCCCTTTTACAAAGTCCCAGTGGGGCCCTTCACCTGATGAGGATGAATAGTCAGTTCACCTCGTCTTGTTACTTCAAACTGAGAGAAAGCAACAAGTGGAATAGTTCAGTTACGAGTCAGTATGCATTCTTGTAAATACTTTCAGAAAAGAAAGAAAGAAAAAGAAAGAAAGAAACCTAAACAAAAAATATTTCACCTCTCTAAAATATGTAAATATATATATATGACATTGTTGTTGCTTATTATGTTATAAAGTAGCTAAATTCCAGACTATCAATACATGCATCTTTTCTGACAAAGTTTTACATCACACAAAAAAAATGAAATCCCCAAGGTTTTCCTTACGAAACTAAAATACTGCTTATTTATCCTAATGATTTGCTCTCCCAAAAATAATGTATTTACGTTTTTTACTTTTTCCTATTAAAATGCATTACTAACATGTATAAATACAAATAAGGCATAAAAATATTGAAGTTCGTAGTTTTTGAAAAAGTAACCTCCTCCATTTGGACCAGATTAACATAATTTACATTGTACTATCTTCTCCTTCTGCTCTCTCAAGAGCGTTCACTCTGCTCTTTCTAGAGGTGTCAGCTAGAAGACAGAATGAAGTGCCAGGTCATTGTGTACTGCCTCTATTGTGTGTTTAGTATTAGCATGACAGAAGTGCCACTCGACTTCTCCTTCATTCATTAAGACTGAGAAGCCTAGTCCCACGTCTGCCTTGAAATGAACTAAGCACCACGGCTGCCATCTTGGATCTCTAGAACTCTTGTAGCACAGTATAAAAATGCACTATTTTCTCAATGATTCGTTTCTGTGAGAGGCTGACCTTTTTGAAGGTGTTGGGGGGAGGGCAAATTCTATTATATTTTATGGCATAATACCTTATTGCTCTTTTGTATTTGGAATGCTAACTAGGTATCAAGCTGGTATTGTTATATTAAACTTAACAGAACAAAGAGGCATATGGAATCTAAGAGATTTGTACTACCCAAGTGCTACTCACACTGAGAAGCAAACTCTTTTGAGCAGCGACAAGCCCACTTACACACACAGTAGCAGGCTGAGTGCGTTTGTGATGGCTACTTGAGGCTTCATTCACACGAACACCGCTTTTTTCCTTGTCAGCCTGAGTGAAGACTTTAAATAAACACTCGGGCTTTGAACAAATAAGCCAGTCTCTTGGCTCATGCTCAACTCTGATCCTGTTTAAAGACAACCTCATTTGTTTCCTTAGATGTTGAGAGTCTCTGGGAACCTAGACTAACTCCCTCTGTAAACATTTATGTTTACAAGGTCAAGTGCAGGCACAGACAGAGCCAAAATGTTTGACTAGCACATGCTCATGATAAAGACTTTGGTAACATTTATAAACTGCAGGGGATGTCAGGTGGAAATTAAAGCTTTTTTGATGATGGCAGACAAAGAACATTATTGACTAAATTACTTTATAATGACTTGGGATATTTAAAGCTCATTTTATAGCATATTATAAAATTTAATGAATCTGCTTTCGAGTGTACAATAGAAAGTAAAAACATACATTCATTTAGCTGACATCAGATCTGCATGTAAAGTTGTTGTATTAGTTTGTATAGTGAAATAATCAGACACAAGTCAGATGATCTTTGGAATAATGTGAAGCCAATCTTTATGAACATTATAAACAGTATTCCATGGTATTGTTTATCAACATTATTCACACAATTATATGATACAGAAACATTATACACATTTACAATAATCATTTTGTTTACACTAACCAATCTTTCATACAAAAATAAGCTAACAATATTTATTTATCTCTTTGAATAGCAGTTTCCACAATAGTTCATAATAACTTAATATACAGTATACTAGCAGAGCATATATTTCCAACATATTTTCTTTAGCCTACATAAAAGACAAATTACTCCTTTTCATGGTGTGCGGATTTTGGTGTGCAACTAGGTTTTTAAAAACAAACTTTCACTATGGGATTCTGGTTTTCTTCTTTATTTTTATCCAGTGGGCTGTTTCTCTCGTGTACCTGTACATTTTAAGCGCCTATAAGCAGAAAACAGGGCTTTCTAGCCAAGTCCCAACCCCCCAAAAAAACTAAAAGTTCGAGACTAACATGTTTTGCCCATTGAAACATAGGATACTTCACGCGGGGCAGCTAATACGACCAAATACACTGTGTGAATTATTCCGTTACTCTTTCAGGGGACTATTTTTCTGTCAGTAATTTACGATATGAGATTCGTGTCGTGGTGCGCCCGCACTTCAACTAAAGACGTTCTATACAAAACACAAAAGGTCTTGTCATATTTTTGTGTGCAGGCTACATCTACAATAAAGTGTTAACATGCTACTTTTATCGCGGGAAAGTGATCACGTAGCGCTACTGTTGCTTTTAGTAACCTTGAGACTTCCCAAGTGTCTTAATACTTGGACTAAAACGTCGTATATATACACACTTGTGTATATAACCCCTCCACACACACACGCACCTTTTGTTT
>NW_015542332.1:507794-543041 GCF_001515605.1 Sinocyclocheilus anshuiensis | reverse complement strand
TGGGGGGGGGGGGGGCGGTGTTAGGGCTTAATTTTGGGCCCTAACCATTATTTCCACCCAGGCCAAATATGCAGTTAATTCTGAAAACATGCCCTATCTTACTATAACAAGAGAAGAAAGTGTCAAAATGGTGGACATCACAATCGAACTCTTTTGTGCTCTTAAATCCCAGGCATCACTCTCCTCGTCCTCATAATCCGTCTCGTATTCGTAGTCCAAGTCGTCCTCGGTATCTGAAAAGCCACTCCCGCCGTACCGGTCGTTAAAGCAGAAGTTTTTCATGCTGCCTTTGACATACTCGCATATGGTCCTCTCTGTGCCGTCGCACACGCAAGTGTCCAGCTGCTGGGCTTTAGGGATGGAGCGCATGTTCGTGATGACCCGCCGGCAGTCGTCAGAGCAGCGCTCTCCGCCGAAGAGTTTCCTGCAGTGATACAGATAGTCCCGCATGGCGGTGCTGCACTCGGGATCCTTCTCACACTGCTTACGCGCTTCGGTGCAGCCCATGTGGCTCGTTCTGGGCATACAGGGCTCAATGGCTCTCTTGGTCATTTTGCATAGAGTGTCCGAGGCGCACTCGCAGTCCTCCAGTGCCGGGCCGTTCACAGTCAGATTGAGCTGAATGATGGAAGAAATGCAATGGCTGGGACATTTCTTCCTGTTGCCGTTTATCACCGGACCGCACGCGTGTAGATACTGTGTGTACGCGTAGTGACACTCCGGTTCTCCTTGGCACTTCATGATGGCTTGCCAGCATATCAAACGCTGGTTGTGTGCCGGTGATGCGGTGGATAAACGACTATAACATACCAATACACAGCCGATGGACAAAATCAATATTTGCAGCCGTAGAATGACTGGAGAGTTGCCAGAATTTGCCATTCCTTTATGACGCAGAAGCTTAAAAGTTAATTATTAGGTCAAGGGATTCCGTTTGTTGGTTTATAACCCATAATGTTTCTCCACCAGAGACTGAGATAAACAACTCCTCTTGTTCCATGCCCACCGTCTAGCCGCGTTCTTCTATTGACCACTTCAGATAGGTAAGTATGCTCATATTTGTTCCTTCGATATCCGCAGAAACGTGTATCGAAACTCCTCCATGGACAAAACACCAAATGGTTGGAAACGAATCACATTTGCTCACTGCCGCGAAAGCAAAACGTGCAGCAACACTTTGAAGCTCGTCGAGTCTTTATTCTCGCTGCTCTTTGTGCAGTAGCTAATCCAGCAAGGAATCAACGGTTTATACATTACATCGAAACATCCCAAAAGCGATCTCACACTGCATCTTGTTCAAATAACAAAGCTGGAAAAAGTTCAACTCACTCTGACTCCTCTCTCTGGGATGTCTTGTTGGATCTGTTCAGTTACCCGGACCCCAGAAGTATGCACGCAGCACACTATTGGTCTGATCAGTTGTTGTGATTTCTGACGTCACTTGGAGGGTGGAGGTCAGAACTTGATGAAGGTCGAGAATTTGGAGAGGGTGCGGGCTTTGACTTGATAAAGCGTCAGACCCCGCTACGGTGACACAGTGCTAGAATATTTTGGCTATTTTTAATTCTAAGTAATTATGTGTAATTATTTGAACTTATTTAGCCTTCAGCCTGTCTTAATAAGTATTCATGTATCTGCACTCCAGGGGGGGGGGGGGGTTTAGGGGGCACAATTTAAAAATTCATCTTAACCCACTCTAAGTATTATTCGTCCAGTCATTTTCCACCATGTCATGTATCACTGCAATCTCTAGAAGTAATCTATAACAATTTCAACTAAAATGAATGTTTCATCATGTTTCATTTATTTGACAAATCATTTTGTATTGTAGTGTCAGGGGTATCATGCACTCATTATTTTTGAGGGGGCACAAGTGAAGGGGGGGGGGGCTCTCATGATTGTCATGTGACACACAGCACCCACAATACCAATGTATAACTGATATAGGCGTATGACCCTACTGAAAAAAAGAATAAAACCATCACAGACAATTTTAATGGTTTCCACAAATAAACCATTAAAATTAATTAACCAATTAATGGTGCCTGCTGCACTCCAAAGAAATATCATGGAGGAACAACTTTTATAGGGAAATATTTGAGTTCAAGGTATTACAAAAGACCATCTGTTAATTTATAATTTTATTTTGTTAGATTTAAAAATGGAATGATATTGATACTTTGAAATCTCAGAGAAATAACTTAATCCATTGCTTTCATTCACATTTCATTGACGTTTTTAAGGGAAATTATCAGGTCAAGTTTGTTTTAAATAGCCATAAGAAAATAAATAAAACATAATTCACTTAAGATCAATTGAAAGATTTCTAAATGAAATAACATGGCAGAGAGTTTGTGTGTGTGTGTGTTCTTATTTTTTAATATGGTTTCATTTTGCATTGGTTTATGTCTCTCCATGTTTGTACAATCCATAATGAATTTAACAGGCATTTTGCAGACAGTTGCTTTATTTTGCTTTATTTGGAGAATTGGATTTGTCTGTTTAAACAAAAAGATTTCAAAGATGTTTTTGCAATCATCACTTCTCCATTTTGATGCATGATCCGATGATTTCAGTGTTAATATTCCAGCTTCATATGTTGTCAGTGGGTCTCATTCAATAAGTCCAAAATCTACACAACAATTATTAAAGATTTGTCCAAAAGTCAAGGCATGTGGACACATGCTTCTCTATTAGAAACACTTGTAGGAAGTTCACTTAGGTGATTTCTGTGATGACATGCATTGGCCATTGCATTTGGTCAGCAGATGATTGCATATCCTTTGATCCTCTCTGGTTGGGTTGATTGCCTAAATGGAGCAAAATAACAGCTGTTCCAAGACACATCTTTTCTTTTTCCTTCTGTTCTCACCCCAAAACTTTCCTGTCCCCTCATTATGTACTCCACAGTATTATACAAAAAGAGCAAAAACTATCCAGATAGTTGCAGGTCTGCATTTTGAGAGATTTAATCAGTTAAACTATATAATTATATAAAATTATAAATAGATGTTACACATTTGATGCATATCTACACAATTATGGAATAATCCTGTGCTTTCCATTTCTCAGTATCTGATTATGATCATCACCTGGCCCAGATCTGCAGAAAGAGAAGGGGCAGTTTTTGAAGAACAGAGTGGACTGTGTTATCCATGCTACACTGACCCTATCACACTGCAGCACTCAAACCACAAAGCTCGGGCAGCTGGCCAAAAATGCCCTCTACCCCACTCCCACCTTTCAACATTTTCTCCTTTTTCCAATTAGAGAGATTAGATGGCCCATTTGGGAGGAAGGGAGCAAACAGTCTCATGCAAATTCTCTAACATTCCACAGAAAAACTGTAATACAGCTCATCCATTTCTCACATAGCTTTCTCACAAGCGTGTTCTTGTTGAAGTAAAGAAATTAAATTTTGGACTGATTGGAAATGAGAAAAGTGCTGCAGTTTTGCTATCTGGTGTGATTTCATCTAGTAGAACGTGAAAGTTTAAAATAATAGATCAATAAAATCACAAACTATTACACAACAAGTAATGAAACTGCTTGCCTGACACTGAGAAAACAGAATATGAGCCCTGCATATTTTCGTTCACACACAGAGGACTCCAAGCAACTCCAGAACTCAAGGCTTCACTCCTCACAAAGGATGAAATTGTTCAATCTGCTGAGACTATTACTGCAAGATGTTGGCATTTCCTTTTCTTATAGAGAGAACTGCTGTGAAATGTATTCAGAATCTCTCTGAGGAGTCGGTTGTCCCCTCTTGCCAAGCTGTCAGACCTGTTTATCATTATTTGCTGAAAAGTAGCCCAGACTTTGCGATCAAGGGAAAAACTAAAAGAGAACTTTCAGTGGAAAGACCTGGATCTAAGATGTGTCTAATTATTTGCATAATTTCTCTTTTCGTGCACGCATGCTGCTGAAATCTAGCCTGAATCATGTCAGTGTTGGACGCAGGCCAGAAATTAAGTGGGCTAAATTTTCTCTTGTTCAGATTAAGTCTGAGGCATGAACAGACAACTCTGTCCTTCATAACTTTAACCAGTTGCATACTTAAAACTATTATAGGTATACACTACAAAAGTGCCATTCCTTTAATGAATATCATATTACTTTATACAGTTTTCCTTATGGTCAAAAGAGCTATTGAAAAGTACCAAAGTAAAGAAATCACAATACATGAAGACATTTACTTTATATAACACAGAATTTCCTTTTTCTATCGAAAAAGTACTGTTGCCCACAGTGGCAATAAGTCATAACAACTCTAGATTAGGAATGCTGAGTTTTTTTTTGTTTTTTTTTTGGAAAGAGGGCACATGGCTTTCTCAGCGCCCAAGAAGTCTCAGTCTTCACGTCTCCACCACTGTCACAAATGATTACACACGCTGAAGCCTCATTGCCAAAAACATATTCATCAGGACCTCCCTCGTCAAGAAGCTCTCAAAGGCACAGCGATTGCACACTATGATATTAGTTTGTTGCCAAAACGGCCTGGCTCCACCAAGCTGATTTAATGGAAACAGCTGTTAACTGTCTTTCCGCTACTTTCACTGGTCTGTGTTTGCTTAACTGTCTGCTTTTTTCATATCTTAAGCAAATGTTTCTGAATGAGCTGTTGCAGCCATTTCCCGGGTCTTTTATTAGGAAGACCCTCTCTAAAGCTCTTTATACAAATACCATCTGTTGAACTGAGCAAATACTTTAGATGGAATTTCCCTCTTTGAAACTCCATGATTGTAATGTGTGGCTAAGGTCTAGTATGTCACACATTCATCTTGTCTATCATAATACAACTTTTTGTGTGTGTAAAAAGCCATATTGTATAGTCAACCATCTCAGCTAAAAGCTTTAAATGGATTGTTGGCCCTTTGCTGTCCTCACTTAGACAACCTCTAAAGTGCACTTGACCCTAAAGTAATGGTCTGGTAATATTTAAACAGTAAAGCATCTGTAAAATGAATAGAACAGAACCGAGGGCTGATGTCAAAGTGGTAAAGCTGTTTTCTTGAACAGAATTTATAATAATTTACCAAACTTTTAATCACGTCTTTGAAACAATCGTCATTTAATGTTTAGTTGTTTGCTAGCCAGAAAACAGTTTATAAATACTAATAAATCTAAATGGAAGGCCCCAAACATGCTGAATATTTTTCACTTGCTCATCCTTTGTTGAAATAGGATGCTGAATAAAATTGACCCCAGATTCTCATTTGTTACATCAAACTAAGTACAGCACTACTTAGATGTCATTGTTTTGAATAGTCTAAACACACACTTATGCAATTTCTGTGACTTTTGAGAGCTTTGAAAATGAACCACATGCTTCTTTCCCACTGATAAAATTGTAAAAATTAGTATATCTTTAAACTGATATACATCAGCACTGCTGTTGGATGTACTTCAAGTCCACATATATTTATAGTTATAACATATAGTTTGGGCATGAAGTCCAAATGGAAATTGTGCTTTTTTTCTCTATTATGTATCTGAGAGAAGTTGCTTATCGAATGACAGAATGCAGAGCGGGACTTGATTTTGTCCAATCAGGACTTAAATGGATCGTAGAAAGTAATTTTTCAGATTGCCCACCTTTGTGCATGTATACACGACATCAGAGAAGAATCGTAGTTTTAAGAGGACTGGCATGCTAATGTTTTTGATTCAATCTTGCAGGGCCTTATTTTGAAAAAACATTTTGTGCACTGATAAATCATTCATAATAAACACTGCAACATTCCATAAAAAAGAATCATCCATTTTGATGCTATCAAAACCTTATTCATTGCAGTTGTGTAGTTGCAGTATTGCTGTATCAATATGCATCTGTCATATTTTTTTTTTTTTAAAAGCTGTTGCTAAGTAATGTTAACATAGAGAACATTTCTGCAAAGTGTTACCAATTTTTCATCACAAAGCAAATAAAATGTGTTCAATGTGGGCTAACTGACATCATAGCTCTCATGTCCCAGGACGGTTTGACCCATTAAGCCTCAGTATGTTCGCTGATTAAAAGAGAATTCATGGTGGTCCTGAGCAGAGCTCTTATGCTCACACTGTAGTGTAGATCATTTTACATTCTTGTACATCTTATACTATAACATATTTTTGGAAACTGACATGCAGCTGTTTTGTTGGTCACTAAGTTACAAATCAACACCAAGTTCTAAGGTTCACGTTCTCATCAAATAAAAAGTACAATAGTAGCAACTCTCATCATCATTACAACACAAAAAAACTAAATATTTTGTACCATGAACTGGATTCATGTTTAAGTGTGTATACATCACATATGCACAAACACCGAAGTAAAGCCATTAGCTTCAGTTTAGCAGCCAGTGTAATGGCACCAGCTCGGTCCCTCTCATTAGGCCTATGTTGTTGTTGATTTGTTTGGGGAGGGGATATGAGATGTAAATAAGGTCTCTGTTGCCTATTGTAGCCTTTATCTGTCCCTCTCCCTTCCCTCCCCCTTCTGATTATCATCTCAGCTGGAAAGTTCCCACGAGGCCTGAATGTTTTTTACCATAAGCCAATCAGTGGCATGAAGGCAGGGCAGTGTGAATGATCCATTGTCTGTCCGTGGAGGGCTGGAAAGAGGGGAGGAGAGTGGAATTGTTTGGGCCTTTAGCTCACCACTATCAACACAGATGACAGTGAGTTTCTGAATAGGTAAACGAATATAGACAAAACTCAGAGATGTTTACATATCTTCATTGCATCTGTGTTAGTTTCTCGCCTGATCATTACAGTATTGCAAAGGAATGGGTTTGGAAGACTGCTGTTACTTTAAAACAAAGGAATGAGAGAAATGCTGTCATTAGCCCTCAGATTGTTCCAAACACATTAGACCTTTGTTCATTTTTGGAAAACAAATTAAGATATTTTTGATGAAATCACAGAGCTTTCTGACCCTCCATATAGACAACAACGCAACTGACGCGTTCAAGGCCCAGAAGGGTAGTAAGGACATTTCTAAAGTAGTCCATGTGGTTCAACCGCAATTTTATGAAGCTACGAGAATACTTTTTGTGCACAAAGAAAACAAAAATAACTTAATTCAACAATTCTTCTCTTCTGTGTCATTCTCCGCTGTGCATTCATGAGAGTACACACTGAAAATGATTAATAGAAATTACTACATTTTTTAAGGTAAGTGGTTGCAATCAATTTATTTTAGCTACATTTAAATAAACAAATTTAGTTGACTAACTTTCAACATATTTTTTTTATTAAATGTAGCTAAAATAAATTTTAACAACCACTTATCTTAAAAAAATGTAGAATCATTTTTTTCAGTGCATGACGCATGGACTATTTTAACAATGTCCTTACTACCTTTCTGGGCCTTGAACGAGGTAGTTTCGTTTCCGCAGGGTCAGAAAGCTCTCGGATTTCATCAAAAATATGTTTATATGTGTTCCGAAGATGAACGAAGGTCTTACGGGTTCAGTACGGCAAGAGGGTGAATAATTAATGACAGAGTTATCATTTTTGGGTGAACTATCCCTTTAAGGGTGCAAGGACCTTAATCACCTCTAAAAGGCACATAGCAGTACTATGAACATACATATTACTACTAATATCCATCAGGTGTAGTTAAGCTACAATATTGTCCCTTTTAGGGTCCTGCCCCATGCACTGACAAGCTCTTGTACCCCTAAAGGAACCACTGAATCTTATGTACACCATCTCCTATCTGCAAATATCTGTGTGCTTCTGATGTTGGAGAGGATTGGAAAGAAAAAGAAACAAGTTATTTAAAAACTACAGCTACACAAAATTCAAGGTGACATAATTGCAGGGGCACTGAGATAGGCCTATTTTATTTTTAAATTTGATAGGCACTGTATAGATAGGACTAGAATGATGGGGAGAACGGGATTGGGAAATTATGAGGCTAACTCTAATTTGCATTGCCTACCTACATGAGCACTACATAGAATAACCAGTTTGGGTTCTTCTATGTAGTGTGAAGAACATTTTAATAATCAAAGAAGAAATTTTGTGCAATGGAAAGTTTCCATGGATGTTAAAGGTGCAACCAAGCCAATTGTCTCAGAACACATGCACTGACAACTACATCTCAGAAATGTCTTGTAATTACAGTGATTGCCACAGTAATGAGATCAGTTCAGTAAAAGTGGGAATATCCTGTCTGACCACATGCACACATTGAGGGGAGGAGAGCATGGCTGAGGGCCTAACCGCAATATCTAAATATTGACTGTGCAACTTGTAATCATGTTTGGTCTGTGGACAGGGTGAAAATAAACACCAGTGTGTGTGTATTCTCTCATCCCACAATAGAAACAGTGCAGACATGCCTTTTCAATATGTTTAGAGCACTCATAATTAAACATGCACAAATCATTAAAAGGATTAGAAGAGATGTATCTCATCAAGACTTAGTATGCTGTGTTTGCCATTGACATTTGCGATTTTTAAGCATATGGAGCTCATCAGAGTGGTCCTTTGCATTGTAATTGCTCGTGGTTTCAATGCATACTGATATAAATCTTTTAATGTGGGTGGTCTTGGAAATGGGAAGACCTTCTGCACTGAAACAACAAAATAAAGCATGTTACTTTCACTTGAGGGGTATGCTTCATTTTCAATTCTGTCGTTATATGTTCATAATTCACCCTTTGCGGTGGGTAACAGCTTTTCCTGATCCTTTCAGTGCTGGAATGTCATTGAGCAAACACTTCTAGATTTAAAAAAAGAAGAAAAACAATAACTTGGCAGAATAACACAACATAACCTTTAAGTAACGTTAACATTCCCCACCAATTATCACCATTATTTTCCTTTAGCATAACAAAAACATATCTAAAATATGGAAATAAGTAAATTAATTGATAATTTTAAAATGATTTCAGCTTTAGTATATTAAACTAGTTTTATAATCATGTCTGAATCCCTCTCCAAACAATGGATATAACCACCTTAGTCTAAATAAACAGTATGAGAAAGCGGTTTACAAGGAATCGTTATAAGTGGATTATAAAATGTAGTTCAATTCAATCTAACCATTTATCAAGCATTTTTCCTATCCTATGTTTGTTCATGGACAAAAAAAAGGTCTATTGTATGGCAAAATTAGTAATTGTGATGTGAATGACAGTTTTGGGATTACGCCATAATGCTTAGCCCAAATGGCCCATTAATTCTGCACTGGCACTGAGAGGTAGAGACAGAGGGAACAAGAGAGACATGCCATGTTATTCTGCTTTAACTCCTTCCAATGAGTTTTGGAGGGGCTGAGGGGAGGAGCACGAGGGGGAGCTCGGGGGAAGAAAAAGAGGGCGAAGAAAGGAAAAAGAAGAGGGGGAATATAAATTAGCTGAGACAATCAAGCTAGAAGAGGGAAACTGAGACCAGACTGATTGGAAGGTGAGCGTCAAACTGTGGGAATGACACTGAAATTTATACAAGCGTATACAAGTAATTTTGTTACACACTTCTTCAATGACTAAAGGAACGGTTCACCCAAAAATGAAAAATCATTATCCACTCTCCCTCATGCGCGGTTTATTTATTTTTTTCATGTTAAACACAAAATGACTACGACTTTTGTTTGTACTAGAAGTTTTTTTTCTCTCACTAATTGTATGTTTAGACGATCCTTCGTCAGTCTCTTACTCAAATATTTGTTGCAGCATCGCCCTCTAGTGTGCAAACTGAATAAAACATGATCCTCCTCGCGTGAGAAAGCCTCCTGTAATTCTGGTTATAAGAAGACTGTTACTTACAGTTATGTTGACACAAACCACATAAGGAAAACGACAAATATCATGAGACAAAATAATGACAACTTCTATCATTAGCTACTGTCATTTATTTGTAAGACAGCATGTTATTTTGTTATACAAACAACAGACCTGAATTTTGCTAATGATGGATGGATGGCATTACTGTCTGTGAGGTTTGCATTTCAGTGAAGTAACACACGACCAGTGCATACAGACATCATAAGTAACCCCCAATGATATTTAATCATAATTTTACCTGGTATCTATCGACTTGAAATGTGTGAGGTGAAGGTGAAAAATGCCTTAAACGATCAACCCAAAATACTTTGTTTTGATGGTTTGGAAAAAAAATAAAGTTATATTGATTTATGTTCCAGGGGGATATACAGAACTACAGAAGCAGCTATATAAAGTGACAAAGGCTGGTTAGCCTGGGTTATGCAAAAATAAGATCAGTCTTTAAAAATAAAGATTAAAAATGAACATTCAATGAGATTCACAAGAAACACTTTTGTGTGATCTACACTGGCTAAATAGTAGTAAGACTAATTCTTACAGTGTCGGTTATTTTAGATTAAAAAAAAAGAAGCATAAAACTGATTCTTCTGTCACTGAGGGAGGATTGGATTTCAAAATGTGACACACTGTAAATGCTAACGGTTAAGCGTTAAAACAAAGGCACATGACTAATAAACTGAATGAAAAATAAAACCAAGGGTCAGTAACAGCGAGAAGCCACCTCTGAATGACCTTCATATAAAAGCCATTTGATTCATTCAGATAGCATTTTATCAGAGCCTTTTCAAGACTCAGCAAAATTACCAACACAGATGTTTGGGGCGCAAGCCAGCGTCTACGGATACAGAGGTCTGCAAATTCAATTACTTCAATAGGAAATCATACATTTAAGGCAACATTTCTGTGTCCAAAGCAAAATTACTGATGTGTAAAGAAACGCAAATTAATTAAAAAGGTAACACTGAAACAAAAAAAACAACAAAAAAACAAAAAAGTACTTCATTGTCAATCTTGGTGATTGTGCTGTAAAAACACACCAACTCTACTTATCATGCTTGCTGTGAAGCGATCTGTGCTCCGGTGGTGCCTTAGCATTTCAATACCTCTCACTGGTGTGAAATCAAAAGGAGCTAAACTCTGAGGTTCTGTGGGAAATCTCTCTTAAATCTTCAACAAACAAAAACCTTGGATTGTTCACATTATGGAGAGAAACTATGCTCTGTACTACAAATCTCCAGCGGTCTTCTTTTCTATAGATCGTAATGTGCTGAATGCGTGGTTTGCAAGCGACTAAGAAAGAGAGTGAAGCAAGAGTGAATCCCTAATGCGAATGGAAACAAAGGCGAGGAGGGGAAAACACTTTGGTCCATGCATTAACTAACTTGGTTGGCTGTAATATTTTTCAAATCGAGAGCACCCTTTTTTCTTCTTTTTGTGTTCATTAAATTCCTGCCTGCATTCAAAGCACAGGGCTAGTATTCACCACCTCCACCTTTTTACCCGTTCTCTCTCCAAAGAACCAGATGAATGCTATGGTCGGGCATGCTAGTGGCGAACACCAGGCCTGCATCGTTCTTGCCGTCCAGACCGTTGTGCCATGAGGTGACGCCCGGTAAGAAACTAGAGCCACGTTTGGATTTGCGGTAGGCTGGCAGTGGCCAGCGGCCCACGGTAACCTCAGTCCTCAAGTCCATAACATAGAGGTGGTGGTTGTCAAAGAGCAGAGCGAACACCTCGCCAAAACTAAGCAGAGAGAGACTGGAGGGGTCCTGCTGTGGTTTGATGACTCTGTAAATATGAAAGAATCAGTAAATTAAACACAAATGCCTATCTTTTGATAAAACAATATATAGTTGCACAAATTTGCTGATTTGATTCGTGGTCTAGAAATAGTGCAGAATCTCAAATATTTTAGAACATTTCTTCATTTTAACTTAAAAAAAAAAAAAAATTACAGTTAGTTTATATTAGTTTTATACTAATATAAAACAGTCAAACATTTAAAGGACAGTTGATTGAACAGGGTTACTGGTAGCTTGGTTAAACAATTAAGGGGCAGAAATTAATGTACCTGATGACATCAAAACTTGCAAAGTCCCACTGGTATATGCCCAGGTCTGAACTACAGACAATGTACCGGCCGTCAAACTGTAACCGCGGCTGCAAGCAAACACTGCGGTCTTCTGACACGGATAGAGTCTTTAAGCACTTACAGTTGATCTCACGACCTATAGGCCACACCTATCGACAAAGAGAACCAGATAAATATCGTATCCATATGAAGTCAGAGTCTCACATAACTACATCAATGCAACTAGGGGTGCTGTTAAAATACTGGTTTTGATGATAACTGTGATATGTGATTTAAAAAAAAAAAATAGAAATATTGATATTAAGTTAATGCTATGTTAATACAATGACCAACAATTTGAAAAACTAAAATTGTTTAAAATTTTAAAACTAAAAATATTTGCACAAGTGATTTATATTACCTTTATTTCATACTTATCAACACTCAGTAGTATGTAGTCACCAGGACTGTGCATCATGGACTCCACTAGGCTTTTTTGAAGGTGCACCTAAACAAGCACAGATGAACCGTATAGGTGCAGAGTTAAAGAGTTCAAATAAAAAAAAAACAGCTAAATAGTACACTACAATTTTGCACAATGAAAACTGGTCAAGAGTCTTACCTTGGTGACCCACTCAGTGTGTCCAGTAAGAGTGTTGACACAGGTTCCTGAAGACAGGGACCAGACTTTAACAGTGAAGTCTGCTGAGCCACTGACCAGGGTGTCCAAATCATCGTTGTAGTCTATGCTGAATACTGCAAAAAAAGCTAAACTTTAGGATTATGCATACGCTATGTCTTGATGCTATGACACAACCATGAAGGACTGCACTGACAAAACAGAAATCATAGCACAATCAAAACACAACTTTCTGGAGAATTTGACACCAACCCGCCCCAGTATGTCCTCGGAATTGCTGGATTTTGGCACCAGTGCTCCATTCCCAGCATGCAATGGTGTTGTCAAAAGACCCAGTCACCAGTTTCTGCTCATCAAACTTGACAGTGGCACAAGTGTGGGTCTGGATGCCGTAGACGCACTGCCCTGTGCGGACATCCCATAGTTTAGCTGACAGGTCATCAGAACCTAAGAGGAAGGACGTCTTTGATCAGTGCGCGACCAAACGTGATCTTCATTAAAAACAAGTAATATCTAAAGTCTTTTACCCATGCTTCACCAGTAAACCTACTGAATTTAATTTGGTTTCCCCTCACAAAAAAAAGTGTTGTTTTGGTGCCAGAGAGAAAATATGACTTTGTAAAAAAAGAACAAAACTACATCCATATTCAGTTCAGTCTATAAAAAGCCAACATAACTTTAAGCAAACCAAGTACTCAATTCATTTCAGATTAACATGCATCAATAATTTTTAATGGCCCTGAGATACATGACTCCATAAGGAGCACAATAACTCATTCATCCCCACACTGGAGAATTAAAATTGAGCTCATGTAGGAGCTCATAAAATAGCATTTAATATTGCATGTAATGGAAGTAGCAGGGACTTGGTTGTATACATCGATAGTTGATTGGACGGAGGCAGATGTGAATGAGAGCTTGAGGTCGATTTAAAAAATGGTGGTGGTGGAAAGGATTAGAGAAATCTGTCGCTTCACTGGAAGATCGAGCTATAGAAACTGGATTAAAAATAACGAGCTCAATGCAAAAACATAAGCAAGGATGAATCATTCGCGATAAGATCAAAAGGATTTATTCAGAAATAAGAGTTAGGAATTTTATGATGACTTTAACATCTCTCCTTCTGACCACATCTCCAGGAAAGACAACTATAAAATTAACGCACCTGTGCAGAGCAGCCCATCCCGGTAGTAGAGAGCATATACCCGAGCACTGTGTCCAATAAGAGAGCTCGTCTCAAAAGCATCCTCCTCCCTTAGCTGCTTCATACGCAAATTGGCCTTTAGATAAACACCTTTCCAGTGTGTCGCATCCTGGATGGACTCATCGATGTGCCAGCCGAGGTCTCGACACAAGCTCTGCCACACTTCTGTACAGGCATTGATGACTTTATTCCACTGCTTGCACACCAGACAGCAGGTGAGCAGGGTTTGGGGGTCCAGCCAGCGGAGCAGGTAGAAGGCCAGCTCTAACGGCAGCAGGCGCAGGAAATCCCGCTTCAGGAGCGCTTCCAGCCTATTGGACAGGTGTCGCAGTTGGGCGGCGCTACTCAGTGAGATGAGGTGGTCCAGTGATTGGTTGCGCTGCTGGTCACTTAGCGCCAGGAAGGTGGTGGAAACTGACTCCAGCCACCCCTCGAAAGCCGCCTTTTCCATGGGCACATGAGGGCGTCTACCTGTTGACACATAAAACGATCAGATCAGACTTTCTGCATTGCATTTGAAAAACAATGATGTGGAATAAACAATGCTTTTTATAATAGAGCAAGAACAATACCACAATAGCTGCATCAAAAGCAATACAAAAGGAAAAAAACTTCTTCAGATCACATAATGGATGACCACTTTCCACTCTGTGATGCAACCTTTGAGTAATGATAATGTAATCTACATAATTGCATACCAATTTTTTTTTTTGAAGAGCCAAAACATAACGGCAAAGAAAAATATGTGCCTCACACACAAAATAGAGAGATCTCCATGACTACCTGGCTGACATGCTAACACAGCTTTCTGCACAGAAACTGACAAGCTGTCGTGTAACTAGAATGCAGCTCTCTGGTTTCCAAACACACTTGCTAAAACAAATTCGCTAGCTCGAAGGCCAGAGACTTAATAAAAATATATATTTTTCTTTTCTTTTTTGACCAAATCAATCTCAAGAACAGGGCTAGCAGCTATTTAAAAACAATATATCTTATTAACCCAAACTTAACGGTAAACATAAACAGAGAAGACAAGAAACACTCACCATTTCCAGCAGAATCAGTGTGAGAGCGCTAGATAACGTTAGCCGCGCTAGCTAAGTTAACAGGTGTCAAAGCAAATCGATATCGCTCTACAAAAGAAAAACTTTAATTTTTGCAGTTGAGTCACAATGTAATAGTAGTGACACAAAAAAACAGTGAAACTCCCCGCTAGCTGCCGTCAGGCAAATCTCTAGAGTCCCGAGCTAGCATTATAACATACAACAACATTTGAATGTAACGGAAACGATTTGATTCAGGAAATTCATTAGCTCTCTATTCGTTCACATTTTAACGGCTGTATTATTCAAAAACGTAATATCATACGTTAATTTCAAGTACATGTATTGTTGTTCTTTTCTGTTTGTGGAGTTAGCTTGCTAGGCTAAGATAGAGAGCCTCCGTTAGCAATGAGGAATTACAGCGACAGGAAGTTGCGGGACGAGCAATTTGACACAAGCGGGAGGAAGTCAGGGGGAGTGTCCGCCGCCTGTCACTTTTTCAAAACATGCATTCATTTAATATCGCATGCAAAATGCTGTGAGTCATTATGCATGAACCCCATATGATGTTGTAGCTTAAATGTTTTATTCGTTTAGTTAGAAGTCACACAAACGTGTTTATGTGGCGCAAGTTGTTTGATGGTCAACAGGGGGTACACTTTGCCAACAAACTGACGTCCAGTCAAAAACCATAGACTGTATAAAAACGTGGACGTAGTGTCCGTGACGTCACCCGTAGATTTCCGAAGAGCGTTTGTGAATCTCAAAAGTAGGCGGAGCCGGCCGTCGCCATCTTGGCAGCGCGTCACTCCCGGATAATCGAAAACGGGCAAAGAGGCGGGAGCAGGTTGCTGAAGCCACGCCCACCTAGCTCCCCGGTGGTGACAGCAGCGGTAATCCACCCTGTCATTCAAGTGGCCACACCCTTAATTATGCAGAACTTTAAGGCTTAATATAATTTAAACGGATGAGTTATAAAAAAATTCACACCCCCTCACAGTTGTCATGAAGGGCAAAATTAGCTATATAGACCAAAATCATTTTTTGAACCAGGCTGTAAACATGTTTTTTTCTGCTGTAAAGTTGGGCATTTTAACATGGGGAGTCTATGGGATTGACTCCCTTTTGCAGACAGCCTCTAGCGGCCAGTCGATGAATTACAGTTTAAGTCACTTCCTTGTTGGCTTCACAAGAGAGAGCGGGAGGTTGCCGCTTGTCAAAAACCCAGTAGCCCCTCACTGCAGAACACAAGATCCAGGGGCCGTGGTTGGATCCACATCTAGGGGGTAGAGATTGGTAGGTTTAGGGGTGGAGATGGGAGGGTTTAGGGATCAGGGGGTGGAGACAGGTCGGTTTAGGTATATGTAAGGTGGGAGGAGTTGGATCTGGATCCAACCACGCCCCCTGTATCTTGTGTTCTGCAGTGAGGACCATCTAAAAACGACTAATATTACATTTGGAGTCGGTAAGATTTTTTTAGCGCGTTTAAACATAGTCTGTTATTCTCTCTTATTTGATCAAAAATACAGTAAAACAGTAATATTGTAAATTATTATTATAAAATAACTGTTTAAGAATTTAATATTAAAAATTTAAATAATTCTTGCAATGGCAAAGCTAAATTTTCAGCATGAATTTTCAGTGTCAGAAATAATTACTTATAATCAATGCTGCTGACATCAGTTGTACTGCTTAATATTTTTGTGGAAAACGTGATATAAATTTTTCTGGATGGTTTGAATATAACAATCTTATTATGTAAGAAGCATATGTACAGAAAACATAAAGAACAAAGTAATTAGGGCTGTCGCGATTCGTCGATTCTATTCGGCTATTCGATTTTTTAAAATCCTCGACTTCATTTTGCCTGCGTCGACTAACCGACAAAATACCGGATGAGGTGCATTTCACGGACGAGAATCCATAAAACACATTATTAGACTGTTTTCCAATGCCTCATGATATATTAAACCCGTTTAAAAATCATAATTAATCATAACTGTGAATTCACAAACACTACGATTTAATTAAATAATTATATGTGATGCCGTTATAAGCGTGTAGGTTACGTACGTGCGTCTCACAGCGGCTCCGTTATCATTTACATGTGTGGAGCGGCTCAAACTCCATCTGTGCATGTTTTTGTGCTTTTGGGTTTATTATAACGTTCATCTGGGAACGCAACGTGCGCCATTTCATCAGATGTGTAAGGTAAATAATTTATAAATCCAGGCAAACACAGGAGAATAATCTACATCATCTCGCGGTTTCAAAATAAAAGCTCAAACCAGAAATTTGGATTTCATTTGGAGTTTCACTACTGAAGTCCTCTGTTCATTTTTTTCATCATGCTGGAGATGTCTGTTTAAATCTTTTGTTTACACATTTATAAGAGTACTTTTAATACTTAAAATTCAGACTTTTGTAATTATTTTCTTTTTATTTCATTTTTATTAGGTTTGTTTACATTTTTACTCTTTTAGTTTTACATTTCGCCAATGGCTTGTTTACGTTTATACTTTTTTATGGTACACTACTGAATGGCAAAGTTGCAAGTTTAATAAAATGTTCTTTAAAATTGATGATTTTTTTGGTGGGAAATGAATCGTTTAGATTAATCGACAAATTAGTCGATAGATTAATCAAAATAAAAATAGTCGTTAGTGGCAGCCCTAAAAGCAATATTAATAAATTATGAAAATAAATTAAGACATTAAACCCCGTGGTACATATGGTAGCATCTTCAAAAGTTCTAACCCAAGAATATCAGTGAGGCCAGATTTGTTTGGATCATAGCCTGAAAGCAGATAAGATATTTTAGATATATGTTTAGAAAAACAAGGTTCATGGAGGTGTAAGTATTCAGAATGACTGTGCATCTGTTGAACAGAGATAGTGTCTCTGCTGCATGTAAACACGAAACAGTCCCACCCTGCCATACTGATACCTACCACCTGCTGTTAACAACATGTCCACCGAGGCATGACATGACAGAAGCGAGGTGACCCTACATTCCAACGGCTGAGGGTATCTGAGCCCAAGCAGCCCATTAAAATTGATGGGCTGTCAGGTGAGGTGGCTGAGCCCAGATAGCAAGAAAGTGTAGATGGGTGTTTCTGCAACTAGGGGCACTTTTGACTCTCCAAAATTAAAAAAAAAAAAAAAAATGTAAATCAACCCCTGTGAATTTTAATTTTAACAATCAGAGTCTGTAATACATATAAAAAGGTCAACAAAATTGCATGAAGTCATTAAGATTTTAATCTGGAATATGTTTATTTTTTATGTTTTTTTTTCTTACAAAATGTCCTTACAATATGTCCTTACAATACGTTACAATAACGTTCATTATATACATTTTTCTTTTTTAATTTCTATAAAAATGTAATATATTTTAATAGTTTTTTTTTTATTTTGTGCAGTTTTGTAAATACTTATATTAAAAAATAATATACAAAACAGGGGATTTCATGGTTTTCTCTATGCCATGTAAAATGTAGACACTAACCTAAGATGTCAATTGTTTCCATACACACTAAAGATAACATATTTAGCTTTTTATGACAGATGTTGCTATTTCAATGTGTAAATCATCGTTAAAATAATTTTTATAAACTTTTTTATAAAAAAGTTTTTATAAAATGTAATATAATAAACACTCAGTATTTTTTATTCCATAGTAAGGGCAATTCATACAATACATTTAAACTGAGCTACTTTAATACCATCTCCGAACTTTCTACCACGACTCTGCTGTTCTTCGGCTGGTTCTTCCTGTATACCTTGATTGACAGATGTCTCGTCCAGTCAGCGGTGAGTAATCCCAAACCAATGGCGCTGTCTCAAACTATACCTACCTCTTCCGGTTTGTCTGATTTGTCGTTGTGTTTTTAGCGGTTGTAATTACATCAGCAGATTCGGCACATTCGCGATAGAAAAGCGACGCTTTCACGTTATTTTATTACAAATGTGAAATTACAAACAAAAAATACACATTCTGAGACATGAACTGAAATGAATTGTGAATTTTATTAACATTAAATCGTCCTCCTTCCATTTTCACCTCAAAATTATGAGGAAGCTGTGCCTCCCCCGACGAGCCGTAACTGGTTTGCACTAAGTCATGATAAGATGTTTAGTAACAATATCCACAGCATGTATTTAATATCACGTGTTAAGTATGAGATCTTGATCACTACAGATCTGTAACACTACAGATTTAATACATATGCCATGTATAACAGTATAGAAGCAGTCAGATAAATGTGAAAAGGCATAATTAATTTTCTCTTTTCTGGTGCCTTTCATTGTCTGTACCAGCTTACATTATTATTCATGAGACTAATATTTTCCATGAGTAAAATCTGGTTGGTTTAACTGATTATTGAACAATGAAAAGTGTTCCATTATGTTATGCAAGCAGTGAGGTTCTGTCTGCCAGCTTGAACATTTCCATCTCCATTTTTGGTCCTTTTAGCCTGGAATCTTTTCACACTGCACGTCCATTACACCATTTCTATTGAAGGGTGGAGTGTGGAGATAAATGTTTGAAGCCATCAGGCACGATATATTCATGAGCCCTTACTGAATAATAATACAGAAATTTGACTGACTGCAAAATTAGCTCTTAAAATATGTTGTTTCCAACCGAAAATGTATTTTCTTTGGTTTGATAATACCAGTGTTGATTCTGTTTCTACATACAAATAAGATATTATCTGTTCTTTTAGAGCAAAAGGTGGTGATTATTAGCTAGAACATGCAATATTCAGGTGAAACTGCTTCTTTTAGAGCTATGCCTAAACAGACCCCAAGACATTTTTTTCATAAAAAACATTTTTATTTAAAGAGACCCCATTAACATTTCATTAACATTACCCCATAACCACAATATTTCATCTACTGCAGTGTTTCTGTGACATTAAGACAAACTCAGCAGTGCATTTGCAAGTGGAGAGCAGATATACCTTGTATGTTGGGCTTAAAAAAAGGGGCTGATTTCAAAGCAGCGCAATTTTAACATTATCAGTAATCTAAATACACCAACATTGTGCAGAACTTCAAACACTGTGGGCATCTGCAGTGCTGATGAATGCGATATATGCTATTGGCACAAAATGAATCTCATTCTTTCAAACAAGTCAGAGGTGCAACACAATAGCTGTCTGAGACTGTTGACTGTACCACATATACGCCCACATCGTCATGACAGCAATATGCAATACTGTAGAATATTTGCATTCTTCATCACAAGGTGTACTGTGAGACTGCCTATGGGTCAAGCAAAGCAGTGGCATGTGAGTAGTTACAGTCTAAGTATAATACATCATGGCTGTCAGAAGTTAACTGTCAAGTCTCAAGAATAAGCATGAGATTTATAAGGAGATTTATAGGTTTTTGTTTATTGTTGAAGATTGCTAATTTACATAGAAAGGTTATATAAATAAATACAACTAAATGCATGTTGTTCAATGCCAGTGCTTGCTGAAGCTCTGTGGAACGGTGCAACTGCATCTTCGTTCATCGTGTAATGATGGATAGACCAAAATCCAGCTAGGTCCATCCTATGACAATGCCCACAGCTATAAGGAACTCATTCATTGGTGTTTAGAATATTTGAGTTATACATTTAATAACACTGATGTGGATGCCCTCAGTCACTGTCTATATGAGTGTCTCTTCTTCTTTACAAAAAGGTTCCTTTACTGTACATCACTCATCCCAAATGAGTTCTGCAAGGATTTACGTTGTCTTGAGCGGATTTTGGTTTTCCAGTGACAGTGGAGATGAGTGATTGACAGCTGATCCCCTCTTGAGAGCAGCACCCACAATAAACCTTCATGTTGGCAGGTCCAAGAGATTGGTGACAAGTCAGCTTTCCTCTCACAGTGCCAGCAGGATGACATAAATGGGCTATATTGATTACCTAGTGTATAGATAGGAATGAAAAACAGAAACTTTAAATTTAAACTGACTGGGTGAATGAATAATGAATTGTGGTAATTACCATCAACTGTCAAGGACTAATGTTAAAAGTATTGTAAAGAATTGTAAAGATGTGTCCCGAGTGTTGTTCTGTTTAGCTAAAACTAAAACTATTAACAATTCTTTTAGGTACTTGAAATAAAGCTAAAATAAAATAAAATATTAGTATTAGATGAAAAACTTCAACTGAAAAAACTTTAAAATGCTGCATTAGCAACTAACTGAAATAAATAAGATTAGGTTGAAGTACTAAAATTACTAAAACTGAAACAAAAATGAATCATAGCTATATAGAAATATATAAAAAAATGTTACAAAAGCACAAAACCTAAACTAAAATGAAAACTGAAAAGATAAAAATAAAAGCTAACCCAAAATAATAAATAACAATAACACTGATGTGTGCATTTATAATATTCACTGTAGTCAGCAGGCTGGAACATTGCTGTTATCAGCATTTGGGAAAATGGGAAATGGGACTCACTGAATGCCACTTTGAGATGGGCTTACACCAGGCCGTCATAAAGGGAGAGTGCCTGAACAATAGAGGGGTCTGCCTTGGAGCCCTCCTGAAACTCCTGCAGAGTCAACATCCCATCTGCATTCTGTTGACAAAAGGAAGACAGTTAGTCATAAGTCATGTCACTGTTTTCACACATAATCGTATTAAGTGCATACAGTTTGTGGTGGAAGATATACAGGAATCAAGTAGAAAGACTCTTCTTTCTCTTTAGAGCTCAGTCCTTTCAAAGGCTCTTTTATCAAAGCTTTCCGAGGTACTCTATAGATGCAGTGCAACAGAGCTTCTATTTTGCGTCTTTCATGTGGCGTGCCTTCTGTGTTTTAATCACAGCAGAAATAACTAAGCCATTGGTATTGAACCTACAGCTATGAATATTCAGTCGTAGGAAGTCATGGGATTGAATTGTTGTTGATGACTAAAAATTCTCAGAGTTATTGCAATTCACTATAAATGCAGTACATTTTCCATATTTATTTTTATACAGTCAACCATTTCTGCAAGTAATGTGTATGAGAAGAATGAAAAAGCAGAAGACAATAAGTACACAGCAAATAAATACACAGAATTCACCTTATCCATCATAGCAAAGATGCGGTCGACTCGCTTCTCTGGTGTGTTTTCCTCCTCAGGTAACTCCACTGTGTTCCCCTGCAAGATATAAATCAGGCATAAATTATTAGGACATACCTATACTCCCGACTTTTGATAGCAGGATAAGAAACAACCACAGTCGGAAACAAATCATCTGTGTTTATAGCCTATCATGGGGTAAAACAAATCCTGGATGCCAGAAATTTTATTTCTGTATGGAAAATAAAGATAAATGTTGTTATTTTTATATTTTTGCACTTCAGATAAAACCAAACACGTTTTTGTAACAGCCAATTGAGCAAAAAGAAAAAAAAAACAAAGAAACAAACAAAAGACTGCAATGAATACAAGCAGTTCAGCTGACTGCGTGTATCAAGTTGAACTTAAGGGAAAAATATTAATCACTGTAAGCGATACGGTGAATATAGAAAATATGGTGAATTATGTTCATTCAATAGCATCCAAGGGCAAAACACAATAGTAATAAGTGTTCTGCTGTATGTAAATGGAACTTTACAGTAAGTTTCTATATGTTAATTTAATGTATAATGTATTTGGTATCATGAATAACAAAGAACAATCATGTTTTATTTATTTAAAGTTAATTTATGAAAATACTACTGCTTAGCATTAATTAAAGTTAATTCAGTTAAACAGTAACTAAAGTTATCTAACACAACAATTTTAATGTCTATAAAAAATTTGCAAGATTAACGCTTTACATGTATTTTTATTATTAGTTCTTGTGAAAAACCTCACTGTAAAGTTACCCTTTTCCCCATACTCTTAACATATTTAAAATATTCTGCTGCAGAGATGCACAATATGTAAGATGTTCAATATGTAAGATTCCTCATGTGTTTCTTATTTTATATACTAGTTAAACATATGTGACCCTGGACCACAAAACCAGGTAACCAGGATAAAACACTAATTAAGTGTCAGTTTTTTTAAATTGAGATTTATACATAATCTGAAAGCGGAATAAATAAGCTTTCCATTGATGTATGGTTTGTTAGGATAGGACAATATTTGGCTGAGATACAACCATTTGAAAATCTGGAATCTGAGGCTACAAGAAAATCTAAATACTGAGAAAATCGCCTTTAAAGTTGTCCAAATGAAGTCCTTAGCAATGCATATTACTAATCAAAAATTATGTTTTGATATATTTACGGTAGGAAATTTACAAAATATCTTCATGGATCATGATCTTTACTTAATATCCTAATGATTTTTGGCATAAATCAAAATCGATAATTTTGACCCATACAATGTATTTTTGGCTATTGTTACAAATATACCCCAGCGACTTAAGACTGGTCACATATATACATGTATTTGGATGACAGAAAATGGAGGTGCACAAAAAATATGTTTTTACTTTCACAAAAAGCTAAATCTACTGAAAATGTCTTGTTGTTGTTCTCATAGAATTAATGGGTAACTTTCATAACTTTCACCACACAGGTGAATGGGGCCTCTTTGCCAATTGTATATGATCAGAGCAGCAAGAAAATATCTTGTGTAATAAAAAAGGCACCCAATGCTATTAAGCTTCCTGGAAGCCAGTGTTTGTAAAGATATTCACTGCAGTCTCTTTATCAATTTGACAGACCTTCATAATCAATTATTAGAGTTTAGGCTTACAATAAACACCATGTTGGCCTTCCAAGAAAGCTCTTTCATTAACTCAATAGAAATAGAAAGTTATGGTTCAGTGAGAAGCAAATGACTCACCACCATCTGGTAGATGCCGTCCACAATGTTCAGCATCTCATCTCGGGTTATGAAGCCATCATTATCAAGATCGTAAAGTTTAAAGGCCCCTGTGACAGCAATAACAAGCAAGCACATTAAGAAATGTCTCTCTCTGCAGTATCTTCAAATGAGCTGAGGATATAGACTATTCTACTGTTTATTTTGACAGACTTGGCAGACTTGTTCAGATCATTTAGTAGCACATTCAGTGTGGGTAAGATCTGTTTTACTATAAGACTCTGAAATGTCACTTCCTGAGACAGATAAATGAACACATCTCTGCTGCACAAACAAGAAACATTTGATGTACTGCTAATATTATGAGATATATAAAGGAATTCTGGTCTTACATCTGAGTTTTTCATCCAGTGTCCCTCTGGATGTGACAGACAGAGCTTGAATAAACTCTGAGAACTCAATGCGTCCATCCTGCGGATACACAACAGAAAGACAGCATGAGAACTGATGGGTAAAGTGTACAAAGGAATCTAAAGGAGTGACAAAAAGGGTTGATTTTATACTGCTTTGTTACAGCCTCACATCAGACTGAGATGAAAGAGACACCAAAGAGGGCAAACAACTGCAGAGTGACACAGCAAAAACCTGCAGACAGCAGCAGGGAAAGATGTTATCTTACCTGTGTTCAATACCACCTCACAGAAGGTTTAACATATTGAAAATGTCATTTTGACAGTGATTTGGAAGTGTGTCTAAAGATGTGACTGTAGCAGACAGTCCCACTGAGAATCTAGAAGCATCTGAGAATAGTCTACAGGGGCATCAGACCGGCAATGTCTGACAGCAAATTGTTCTACCAAAAAAAAAAAAAAAGGAAATTCTGCAAATCTGTTGAAGCTGCATTTCTAAAAATAAAATGGAAAGACATAATGTCCCTGTCGCTGAGTAGATGAAAGTGTTTACACATTTTGCTATTCAGCCAAAGCCAAAGATGATAAATCAAAACATTTCTTGGTAAACTGCCACTTTAAAAAGACCCAGTAGGTTAATGTAACAGTGCTTTTCTTTTATTGACTTCTCCCTATTTTTAGCCTCTTGTTACCTTGTTTTCGTCAAAGACGTTGAAGACAAAAGTGGCAAATTTGGTGGGATCACCGAAGGGGAAGAACTGCTTGTAGATCTTCTGAAAGCCAGCTGCGTCCAACTGACCACTGGGGCAGTCTTTGATAAAACCCTTATACCTGCCACACAAACAGGAAAAATCCAACAAGATAGGAGTGAGGGAGCAGAATTGAAGAAAAGAGAGACTTTTGCATTTAAAAAATTGAAGTTCTGAAAAGAATCAGATTTAAACATAGAAGATTATAGAAGAACACACAAATTTACACTATTATTCAAAAGTCTGCGGTCAGTAAAGAAATTTATACATTTATTCAGCAAGGATGCATTACATTTGTGTAAAAAAAGTAAAATTTTTAACAATTTTCAACTGTAATAATGATTTTTAAAAATGTTTCTTGAACACCAAATCAACATATTAAAATGGTTTATGCTGGATCGTGGTACACACTGAAGACGGGAGTAATGGCTCTTGGAAATTCAGCTTTGCCTTCACACACACACAAACAAAAATGCATATATAAAATATATACAAATTTGAAATTCTAATTACATTTCACAGTTTATTATTATTTTTTGATTAAATAAATGCAGATGTGGTGTGCAACATCTTTCAAAAGTACTTAATGACACCAAACCTCTGAACACTGGTGGAAAAGAAATGTGTAAATTGACAGTAGAAAGGAAAGTGGGGAAAATTATGAAAACATTTTTCCTCCAGTACATAACCCCCTGTGAAGATAAAGAGTCTGGCACCAACTGTTAGCACCCAAATGCACTGCTAGCAGTGTTACAGAACATGTGGTCAGGGTATTTCAATATAAATTAAACCTCTGTCACTCTATCCAGTCATTTTCAGAAACAACACTTCAGCGCTGTTTGTTTTCTCTATGCTAATTGATCCCTGACGAACTTGAGGACTATCATTGCAGATCATTTCCGAGCAATTTGGGGCAAAGGGCGAAATGGTTGGCCAGGATATTACAGGGCACGTCAGTCTTCAATTGCAAATTCATTTCCAGGCATGTCAGTTTAGATTCTGCATTTCAGACCTCATTCTAGGAATCACTCTCAGTTTTTGTGGCCCAAATTGCTAGTTGCAAGGTGTGTGAACTGAACTATGAAATATTGAATACTTCTAGCATGGGGGAAAAAGAAGCTCATTAAAAACACTGACACATACTGAAAAGACAATTTTCTGTAAATATATAGAATTTAGTCATTGTAAAATGGCCCTCACAATCAATATTACATTCTCCAGCATATGTTGCAGTTATAAAGCACTATATTAGCCAATCATTCATTACCTCCTCAGAGGGGCTTGCTGTGCAAAGAGAAAGATTTTTCACATTATGCTAATTTACAGTAGCTTGATGACAGAATACTGACATGACCATATGTGCAGCACAATTTAATAAGTAACTTGACTGCTTTAAATAATCAAAACTAAATAGCTGTTATCAGGACAAACATTTTAACTTGTTCTTCAGATGGACACTTTTTGGGAATGTATGCTATCATTTGTCATATACTACTATCATATATTGTTCACAAAAATGTTTCAGAGACAAAATTGCTTAAATTATGTTTATTGAACAGTTCTAATTGGTTTTTTTTTTTTTTCCATATACTGACCTCTAAACTTTATACTTGACCACTGCCCCAGCAACCAATCTCTTACGCAATGCTCTTATCACGTCTCTTAAATTGCTCAATGCTCTCTTTCTTTCTACATGACAATAATCTAAACTTAAATCTCTATTTAATGCACACTGATTTACTTGCTAGCCACATAATAAGTGGTATAATGAGCAGTTAGTCAGTCATTATTGTAAAATAAATGTCTTCAAGGTGACTAACTGTACATTATAACTTACCTAGATTCAAAGATCTTTTTCTAATGTAATCGGGAAGACATCAACCAACACTGCAACTATGCAGCGATGTAATCAACAATGCAGCTAATTTAAGACTTTCAGCTCCTACACTCTTAAAAATAAAGGTGCTTCAAAAGGTTCTTCAAGCGATGCCATAGAAGAACCATTGTTGGTTCCACAAAGAACCATTCAGTAAAAGGTTCTTTAAAGAACCATCTCTTTCTTACCTTTTTATAATCTGAAGAACCTTCTTTCGCCACGAAGAACCTTTTGTGAAACAGAAAGTTTCTTCAGATGTTAAAGGTTCTTTATGGAACCATTTAGACAAAAAGGTTCTTCTATGGCACCGTGAAGCACCTTTATTTTTAAGAGTGTATACACAGTTTTAACGCATCTATTGGTAAACAAGTGAAGAGACAAATCACTCCTCCTCTATGCATCTGATGCACTTCCCCAGGAATACTTTGAAAGCATTTGTAAGGCACTGTCTACCGATCCTCTGAGGACTCGATACAGATAGCTCAAAGGCAAGTCTACTTCTGGTATCAACAAACAGACTTCTATCATCAGAGAAACAGAAGAAAGTGATGCGCACCTTGAGCTGTGTGTGCGCATGTGTTTGTGTGTGTGGCTGGTAGGCATGTCTATGCTTGCTGCTTAGCAATCTGATCAGCGCTAGACTGAGCTCCAAGGGGCTCCGCTTTCAACACAAGACAGTTGTGCCTGTCTTTACTCCAGTGAGGTGCCATATCTACAAGGTATAGTGCAGTACATCATCTCTGAGTAGAAGAATCAGACAAGGAGTAAAGGTAGGGTGTTTATTGGCTTGCTCTAAGAGATAACCATATAAAATACAAGGTTTTCTGAACAGTCACACAAGACTTTGTAAATGTTATAAAAGCAGAAAACTTTCTTCCCTATCCTCTGAGTACTGTATTTGACTGCCTCCGTTTTTTTTATTTGGATTGTCAGTCGCTCTTCTTTGTTCCATCATTTTTGTCTTCTTTTCTTGCTCTTTCACTCTCTTTCTCTCTTCATCCTTCTCTCTTTCCCTACTGGGCACCCTGCCTAGAGTCAAGCATTCCCCATCTGCCATGAGGGGCATAGAATGTGAAGAATTTATGGAGAACAGAGGAGGGAGAGAGAGAATGAGAGACAAAGAGAGAGGCACGATGATTCAACACAGCCAAAATCTGTGCTCTGAAGAAGCACTGAATATCTACAATGATGTGGCCCTTTAGTAAAACATCATCCCCTCCCTTGGTGGCAGACATTCCCAAGATGAGTCAGTCAGTGTGGTAAAGAAGAGAGGTGTTTGCTGTCAGAAAGTTTTCCATGGGTCAATTACGTGTGCCTTTTTTTGTGCCCTATCTTTTAATATTTTTTTAAAAATGCACTGAAAATTAATATAATTAAAAAGTATTTTAAAATATCAGATAAGTTGACCTTTAAAGCAGCACTATGTAACTTTTTCTGTGTTCAAAATTTGCAAAATGTATATAATGAGCGAGTACATTATGAATTCATCTTCCAAACCGCGTTTTTGTCTTATTCCGAATCACTACGATACACTTATAATAAGTACTTATATTTGGACTATTGTAGCCTGGTCGGGTCGTCACCGCTGCGGAGTAACACATACCTGCGTGAATCGCCATAGACATAAACTTAGAGAAGTAGCTCCGGTTGGAATGTTCTTCCGCGGGATGTGTGCAGTTCTGTTTATTAACCGCTAGAGCGCCAAAAGTTACATAGTGCTGCAAATGGCAAAAATTACTTCAGGTTTTAAAATGTCATGTGGTGTGAAGCCAAAACATAATGAGATTTACGAAATAAATTAATGAATTAATAATTCACACTTTTAACAACAACTTTAAATCGTTTTTAAAGTATAAATATCTTATTTTATTCTTTTTTACTTGATGGCTACAAAAATGAAACCACAACCACGCATTAAATTTTTTTTACAATGAAACCACAACCACATGAATTCATACTCATATACTAAAGCAGATGCTTTCTGCAGCATTTCCTACCCATGAACCACACACTCAGTATATGGCCAAGAATACAATACTGTGCATTAGGATTAGTGGGAATGGAGAAGGATGGAAAGTTACATCATTTAAACATTTGGGTAATAACATTATTGTACAGATTCGATCGATTACAGTTTATCTCTCAGGTAAAGTCATGATGAGGAAAGGTAAGAGAGAGAGAGGGAGAGGGATGGGTACAGAGAGAGGACATAAAGAGCACACTTACCACTGCTGAACTTCCTTCTCTGTAACTGCAGACAGAACAAGACAAGACATAGTACAGAAGACAGTTAGATTTTGTTCCATCTACAGTTAATGAGAACTTTACATGTAAGGCTGCTTTGTGCTGGGTAATGCAGGTTTGGTGCTGGTCTAGCTGGTGGACCAATGTAGTGACTGAGAATTGAACTGAGAATAAAGTTCCAAATCAATTTCTGACCTGAGGTAGTGAACAGAATGCTTAAGTACCATTTGAGTTTCTGTTTAAGGAAGTAGAAATCAAACGTGATTTATATTGTAAAAAATGTATATAACTAAAATGAGTGCAATTTAAAAATAATAATAATAATAATAATGTTTGTAAAGTAAAACTTTGACTGATGGTTTAGCATTGTGTTATTTGAAGGTTTTAAAAAGTCTTGAGGTTATACACACACATACAACACCTCATTTATATATATAAATCAGCGCTTTTTTTTTAATAGATTGTAACAATGTAAGTCTTTACGCTCACTTGTGCTCTATTTGATACCTCCTTGCTGAATAAAAGTATTTTTTAAGATGGAAAGACAGACAGACAGACAGATAGACAGATAGGGGAATTAGTGAATTATTGGCATTGTAATTCCAGTAGATAACCAACATCATATTGCTGCTGAGAAGCTGAATGGAGACAGGGAAACCTGGAAACCTGACAGGAGATCTGCTGTTGCTGTCTCTCACTGCTTAGAGGCAGACTGCCATGTCAACACAGCTAACATCAGGTCTGTCACTACTGTCACTACATTTGACAGCCTCTGAGCCATTGCAGAGAGAGCTTTTTCCACAAAGATTTATTCCTCATATATACGCATGAGCAGACACACACTTTTAGATCCAGTGCTACAGTGGAAGGACCTGTAAATGAAAATACAGTTATACATTATATGTATTAATTCAGCACTTTTATCAAGTGAATTTAGAGGCTATTTTGTACATATGTGCTTGACGGATGTGTTTGGCGTTTTATGATTAGATCTTGCTGTATCCAAAGAAACTTACATCATAAGTGCATAGTTCTTATGTTTAAATCTTTGAACAGCATGTCTTGAGATGCCCCAGTGAGATGCTATATTGAAGAATTGTGCAGATGCAACACTTTAGCATTTTTTTGACCTGATATTCTCAATATGCCATTGGCTCAGACGGTCATTGCGGTTTGTGTTCGTTCAGTGTTTACATTTTAATACTCTTGAGTACTGTTTGCAATTGTGTTTGCACATGTACACACACACATACACAGAAAGCTCTTTATCTGGGGTAGGAATGTAGTCATTACCAAGGTCAGTGATGTGCATCCATGTAGAGCAAAAGGTAGAACGGAGAAAAAACAAATGGTGAAAGAAGATAAATTGTATGAAGATACTAAAAATGTCCTTGATTATGGATGAGGAGAAAGAGAATTGTTGAAACAGGGATATGACACAGACCTTGACAAGTAGAGAGAGCACTAGCTGAATAAGGAGTCAAATATTATAATAAAGGTATAAAGGATTAAAATATTTACATAACTAAAGGGTAACAGAAATCCAGTGGTATAGCAAAAAGATCTCTGGTGAGGGAGAAGAGAGGGCAGAGGGCACATGGTAACACAGGTGTGTCTCATCAGTGCATATGACTCAACATGACTCCAGCTACTACATCCTTCATCTGCTACAACAAAGAACAAAAGAGGGAAAAAAACACTAGAAGAGAAACCTCCTTTAAAACGGAATAAATAAGATACTCAAGATACTCCTTACAAACCATAAAAAGCCAGCCCACAAGAAACCACTAAACATCTCATCTAATCTGTCCGTCACGCTGCAGGATACTTATACTCATTCTACAATACCACTCCCCCTCACTGTCAGCTATCGTGGGCCGTGGCAGCAAATTAAGACCAGCAAAAGAGCAAGGCAAGAGCAAAAGATGGAGACGGGCTAAAAATAATGAACAATCCACTGCCTTGGGTGCCAGTTTTATATGTCTGATTTATAACTCGAATGATTGGAAGACACACTAGCATGTAAGGTGCTGACACAAAGGTGTTTTTGTGAATATATCTTAAAATGAACCATAAACAAATCCATATACATGCCCAAATACTGTCAATCCTAATTCCCGAACATTACCTGTATCATTCTGCTAACTACCTGGACCCTTATGGTAAAGCGACACATGCATCTCTTTGTAATCAAATTTCGCAATATAACGTTTTATAATAATTAAAAAAGAGATTCAGGATCTCCAACCCATTAAGTCTGAAGTGACACAGCTGCATCTAGCCACATCGGCCATTATTCCTAGAAACCCCCTAGAATCTCACTGCAACATTGAAACTCATTGCTGGTCTGTCCCGAGAAAACTTCACCAATATCTACTTTAAATTTCCTTCCTTCTTACATCTGACACATAGCAGATTCAAGGGATATTTGATCTTACCAGGAGGTGAGAATTAGGTAAATTAATGACTAATGAAAGTTTTCCCACTCCTATGAAAATGCACGAATGTAAGACGACAACACAAAATCAGTAATACGGTAATTGGACAGCTTCTGGGCATGGGCATTTTTCCACTTTCCTGTGTATTGGAAGTTCTCTGAAGATGACAGTTTCACCTGCAGTCACCCCATAAAAACAACAAACAAACAAAATCGGACAAATTTTGCTACAGCTTTCAAACTGCTACAAGCCCACAAGGAGACCCAAACAGCAGCAGGCAGTAAAATTCCTTACCCACAGGTCGCACATGCGCATTGAATTTGTTTTGCAGTAATCAGTTGTTCCACAAGATGGCAACACTGTCCCAGGGCGTTGTTTTACAATAGAAAATGAAATGGAAGAGAAAGGAGTCAGAACAACAACAACAAAATAGCAGAGACTGCAACAACAGATGGCCACATTGACAAGCGCTTCTGAGCGAGAGGGAATGGGATAGTTAAAAAAAAATTGTTATCGGTCATAAATTATGGGGAAAAATAGAGCAGACACTAGACATGGATGAAGCTTTCAAAAGCACGTGTCGACTGCCCGCGTTCACGCAAAACATCAAATGGAGCATACTTTGAAAGGCTACACGTTCGACTGTACGCATACGCTAGCGCACGCATACAAAAACGAAGTATACTTTGGGCTTTAGGGTATAGGGAGCAATTTCATACACAGCCAGTGATTCTGAAGACCTTGATTAGCTGGTTTAGGTGTGTTTAATTAGGGTTGGTGCTAAACTCTACGGGTCAGTTATCCTCTAGAAATAGGTTTGGACACCACTGGTCGTCACAGACGTATTAACAGCCATTCATTCAAATTAAAATGTTTATTGCACCGAATAGTTTTCCTGTTGTGACCAGGCCTTAATGCTATAAAAAGTAACGAGACAACGTGTACCCTATCTATGGAAAGTACTCTGAATCAATGGTTCATATAGGTGTAAATAACTGTAGTCAAATGAAAACACAATGGTTGATCATTTGCAGAGCAGATGTAAATACTTTTTATAAATCTGCAGTCTAGCAAGGTGGAAAAATGTATCATCCTATTTCTTCTTATTGAAGCAGTGGAAGATGTACTAGCAGTCTTTACTGGATCAGTGGATATAGCTCATCGTCATGGTGACCATAAAACATAAACTAGAACTGAACACAGTGTGTGAATTGATGACAAAAACAAACAATCTGAGTAAAATATTATGATATTACAGACAGCTTGTGGATGTGTTAGGCCAAATAGACAGCTGCCGGTCTGCAATTAGACAAGGGAATCAATCTAGAGAGACCAAAGGTTACATTTCTGGATGAGAGAAGGGGGAGAGGATGAACATAGCTGATGTGAAACTAGTGATAATGAAAGATTGAGAGGTGAGTGGAACAGACACTGTAGACACTAGGCAAAGAGAACAAGAAGAGACAAGCCACAACCAGGCTGAAAGAGAAAAGACGAGAGAGGACTGGAGAGGAGAAAAACTGAAGAAGGATGTGGGAACAGAAGGAGAGAGAGAAAAGAGAGGATACAAGACCTGTTAATGGCTAATTACAGATTGCTTGTTTGTTTCTGTATGTGTACATAAAGCTGTTCCCGCAAGGCAAATATTTCAATGCTTCATGCACACTTAATTCTCATTATGTAAAAAACTGATATTTGTGTATGTGAAATGCATTCTCTCTACAAGAAAGGTTTGTTACATGATGTGTGTATGCTATTTATTTTAATGACTGGAGACCAAAGAACCTTATCAATTCCTTAAAAGGATAGTTCACCCAAAGATGAAAATTACCCCATTTACACACCCTCAAGCCATCCTAGGTGTATATGACTTTCTTCTTTCAGTTATACTCCGATTAAGTCATAAACACATAGGATGGCTTAAGGGTGAGTAAACCATGGGGTAATTTTCATTTTTGGGTGAACTATCCCTTTAAAATCACAATGGAATTGAAGTAACAAAAATAAAATATAGCTGCAAGCAGCAATTACCGGGGTTCAAGCACATAAAGGCATTTAAGGTGGTCTATTTTAGGGTCTAGGCCAACCTGGATGCATGGCTGACAGTAAAACACATCCAAAATGGAGAATATGCTCACAGACACACACACACACACACACACACACACACACACACTGATATGATTAAACTAGTTTATTAATACTCAATAAGCATACTTAAACACACAGAGACACAGACACATACACAGACATACATGCACACACATTTTGTTGTATATATAGATATTTGAAATAAATGATAGGTGAAACAAAACTTATTGCAAGTCTTCTCTTTTTAAGAGTGTATATGTCATTTTCAGGTTTCACTGTAATCATAATCTGGCATTATTGTAAAAACTGATATGTCTGTATGAACAAAATGGTAAACTTTGACTCAATGTGATTTTAAATGTTATAACAGTGATTTTATAATGTCTTAGCATGAATCCATAAGCTAACCTATTAACAGGACTGTTTCAGTGCATTTAATGAGCCCATTAGTGGTCTCACGCTGCCATCTAGTGGTTATAATTGCAATTTCTCATACAACACTGTGTTTTTAACCTTTATAACTATTGTACTGTTATTTTTTTTTACCCAATCGCTCTTAAATTTTACACGCTTGTTTAGAATGAAAGTATGCATCATTTTACACAGGTCTGAGAGATATTATGGGCTTTATTTTAGGATTCATAGGCCTTTGGGTACACTATGACACATGTTTTCACCAAGTTTCGTAAAGTTTGGAGTTTTCGTTTAGGCTTTATAGGTTTTGGGGTATATTTGACCACGCCCTTCTCTAAATGACACCGTAAAAAGTAAGCAAAGGACAAAATTCAACATTTTTTTGATAATTATTGATCAAGAGAGTCCAGAGAATTGCGCTGCAGTGGTTTGATCAAGATTGAGTAAAAAACCTAGGACTAGTTCGCAAAAGTAGGTTTTTAACGTAATTGAGACTATTTAATGAACGATTTGATTGACAGCAATGTTTCTAGAAGCAAAGTTACTCATTATGAGAAGATCTATCAAACGATTTGCATATTGTGTTGATGTGTGAAAAATCGCGCAATATACAATAATTTACGCACTTGAAAAACGCAATTTCGCCCCCCAGTGGCCGATTACCTCCGTTAACCCTGTCATATAGGTGCTTAAAATTGTTTGGCCAATGGCGGCCATGTTTTTTGAGATGCGCAAATGTCGTCATAAACACTTGTGCCACTTATAGTCATTGACACTGCAAACCAAATTTCAAGTCGATCGGACCAACGGTTTTCTAGTAATAGTTTTTTCAAAATTATAGCGCCACCAAGTGGCATATCTGCGTTTTTTTTTTAAATTTGACCAAAGATTGAGCTCATACACATGTGTACCGAGTTTGGTGAAGATATCTCATTTCGTTCACGAATTATAGCCTTTTTTGTAAAATTGGCCCTCGACTTTCGAACATTTTGGCGCCCCATTGCAACAGTGAGTCGAAATTTCAACTTTTTTTTGATAATTATTGATATTCACTGTCCAGAGAATATTTCTGCAGTGGTTTGGTTCCGATCGGGCAAAAAACCTAGGACTAGTTCGCAAAAGTAGGTTTTGGACATACGTCAAATTTGCGGAAAAATGAGACGTCCTAGACCCAAAATCACTGGCACCATTTTTAATTCGCCTTGACCCAAGGATTCCAAAAATGTAAAATGTTTGAGTCTACGACAAGCGGTTTAGGAGTAATTAGCACTTACGCGTTTTTGATCGCTGTAGCGCCACCTATTGGCCGATTGGGGTGAGCCTTTGTCAGAATGTCCCCTCAGGGAGCTCTACCTTCTGGCCAAATTTCAGCTCTCTAGGCCTTACGGTTTGTTCTGCACGATCAGTTTTAGCGGAGAAAAATAATAATAATAATTTTTAAAAATCCTTACAATTACAATAGGGTTTCAG
>NW_015542332.1:502954-507186 GCF_001515605.1 Sinocyclocheilus anshuiensis | reverse complement strand
ACCCGGTAAAATTTTTGAGTCTACGACAAATGGTGTACGAGCTACGGCCAAAAATGTCTGAAAATTTAGTTTTTTGCGCTGTAGCGCCCCCATTTGGCCGATTGGGCCGGCTCTTTGCGCCTGAGTAGCGAGCATGACTACTACCTTTTGGCCAAGTTTCAGCTCTCTAGGCCTTACGGTTTGGGCTGCACGATCAGTTTTAGGGAAGAATAATAATAATAAAAATAAAAATAATAATAATAATAATAATAATAATAATAAAAATCCTAACAATTACAATAGGGTTTCAGCACTTCGTGCTCGAACCCCTAATAATAAAAAACATCCTTACAATTACAATAGGGTTTCAGCACTGCGTGCTAGAACCCCTAATAATATAGGACAGGGACTTGATTCTATTGTTTGGTTGTTGATTGGATGGAGGAAGAAGTGAATATGAGCTTGCATTCGATTGTAAGAAAGGGCCAAGAAGAAACATGTAAGGATGAACTGGTCACAATTAGACCAATAACAGCACTTTGAAAAAACAAAAAAGATTGAATTCCGTTACATGCTAACTTGAACATGAAATAAAAACTGACCCTATTTACTTTCTTAATGCACAATCATGGTCCTCAACAGAAAATGCATTCATTTGATTAAATAAAAGCAAATCATTGTGCCCCCTTTTTAAAGTTAAAAATTTGTTTAAAAAAAATAGTAAAAAATTTATACAACTTTCCTTTTCTGCTGACATCACTTTGGCCATGCAGGCTATTGGATAATATTAACCAATAGCCAAATGACATTCTAGCAAATAGTCTGGCTGACTGTCGAATTTAACACCCACTTTTTTACAATCCAATCAATTCCAAAATCAAGTCTCACCCTATATTTTTCCTTACTGAATATCCTATTTTACACAGAAAAACATAATTTCACATTGCAGAAGTAAAATGGGATGCAGACAATCAATTGATCAATTCATTAGTTGTGGCCTAATGGTTAGAGAGTCGGACTCGTAACCCAAGGTTGCGGGTTCGAGTCTTGTACCGGCAGGAATTGTAGGTGGGGGGAGTGAATGTACAGCGCTCTCTCCCACCTTCAATACCACGACTGAGGTGCCCTTGAGCAAGGCACTGAACCCCCAACTGCTCCCCGGGCGCCGCAGCAAAAAAAATGGCTGCCCACTGCTCCGGGTGTGTGTGTGTTCACTGCTGTGTGTGTGCACTTTGGATGGGTTAAATGCAGAGCACTAATTCCAAGTATTAGTAATTCCAAGGTCATCCTGTTCAGCAGCTCAATATAGAAGAATCAGGCACAGAGACCACAGAGAAACATCTAACTCAAACCCGATTCTTGAATTCCATGATGTGATATTAGGTTGACATCCATAAAATGAAACTCTTCAGTGTAGAACATTCATGCAGATTTTTCACAATTTTACTAATTGGAGTGACCACACTAGCTCACAGCATAGAAAGAAGAAAGAGTATTGAAATGGTTCTCTCAGACCACTTTCAATCAATTTCTCTTAGTAAAAAAACAACAACTAACAATTGACACAAAAAAAGAAAACATCTTCAGGTGACCAATTACGTGACCAATGCATCAAAACACTTGTTGTCTGAATAGTGACTGACATGAGTCTTTGATGTTTGGCTTCTATTGCAGACATCGTCTCATTGAAAGCCTGTTGGATTTGTGCACTGCTCACACTCTGATCTAACCCTGCAGCGAAGGAGCAGGAAATTATTTCCTGACAGCCCTGCTTTACCCCCCACTGTGCACAAAACCCAACCTCTGAAGATGCTCATTAAACATGAACGGTTCACTACCGCTCGGAATGTGCTTAAATTCCACTGAAGTTTAAAGGAGAACATAGTAACTAAGTTACCTACTTGTAGCAGGTGGATCTTTGATAATGTCCCAGGGAACTGATACATTAAACGGTAGGCCTAGAAAGTCATTAATTTCTTTAGCACCATAGTACTAACTGCTAAGAGAAGTAGCTATCACTATAGTAACAAGAAAAATAAGAATCCAGTTTGATAGATCATGTTTGTTATTAACTGTCACAAACATAAAGGGATAGATCTGTCACCATTTACTCACTCTCATGTTGTTCCAAATATGTATGGTTTTCTTTCTTTACAAAAAAAAGACTTAAAAGATATAAAAAATATTGTAACCAATTAAAAAACAACTGAAGAAAGATACAGGTTTGGAACAACATGTAAGTGAATAAATGATGATTAAAAAATAATATAAGCCAAGCAAATTAAAAAAAATATGGACAGCAGAACATGAGGTCACTCTCCAGAGAATCGGTTGTAATAAATGATCAGTTACAAATGATAAAACATACCTTAAGTTATAAATATATCCACTGCACTTTGCTGCAACACTGCAATGCAGATGGAATTTGTATTCCTTGTATTGAGCCAAGAGGTCAATCTGTGACATTTAAATCCACTACTGGTCAAATGTCTTTGTGATATGGAATTCACAGGTCAGAGGTTACCAAACTTGAACTTCTGTACACTGTTTAAAGTTGCGGTCACAAAAGACATCCAGCTACATTGACTTCCATTTATATACATTCAAGTTTCAGGCTGAATGGCTAAATGTGAAGATGGTATATTTTCACATTTTAAATGTATTATTTGTGACTTATTAGAAACATAAGCCATGAAGCAAATAAAAATATCCTTAATTATTGCATATTGTGAAAAATATTGCACACAGTGTGACTGCAACAAATAACGAAACCTCTTTGCATCTGCATTTCCATGTGTTTGTATACGTATAAATTTAAATGAAATAACCACAGTCTAGTGGGACCGTGGCCTTACACTAAAACAAAACAATGGTCACTTAAACAGATGTTGCTAATCTAGTCGTGTAGACTTAATTATGTCATAATTATGATCACTGTTTTACCTTCCCCACTAAAATTTGCTTCACCTATTTCGCACTGTGATTAATATGCAGCATTAACAAGGTCTCAAAGCCTCATCTCATTTCAGCAATCTAAATCAAGTCAAAGCCAGTTGATGTGATAATGATAATGCTAATATGCTTTCTCCACCTCAGGGAAGGATTGCTGCAACACAATTTGCAGTTAGCCCCACACCTTATTGACTCGACGTGTAAGTTGCTGCCAGCTGTTCATGTAGGCACCTTATCTTCTCACAACAGAGATGCAAGCCAGTCAAAACACGCTTAATGATTATATGATTAGTGACAGAGGACAATCAATGACCCCAGAGACGAAATGATGATCACATTCGATTCAAAGGTACATGAACGTAATTGTTCATAAGCAGGCAGGTAAGACACACACACACACACACACACACACACACACACACACAAATAAACAGAATCAATAGTGCAGTATAATAGCTTGGTTGCATTCAGCTTATACTTAAGCCAATTGCAACTTTATGAAATCCACCAATACTGGTTTTAGGAAAGATGGTTTTAAAGTACATACTATAGCAGGCTTGTTTCCATTTAAATTTAGAGAAGGAAAATAGTAGGGAGAGAAATAATTAGATATAACATGCAATCAACCAGCACAAAAAGGCACTAGACATGGAAGAAAGGACTAAAGATGAATACTCACAGTAGGTCTTTCTGCACAGCTCTTCCACTACCTCAGGCTTTAGTTTGCTGTTGGATTTGCCCATCTCTCCAGCTGGCCGCAACGGTTTATCCCACTCCCTAATGCACTCCCCCCAATCCCACCTTCCACTTACATTTAAAAAAAAAAAGCGAGAGAAAGAAGGAGAGAGGGAGAAAGAGGAGGCAGCACAAGAGACCCACAAGTCCTTTTAAATTGTGCTCTGCCTGTCCTCCAGACCGCAGCAGTGTAAAAAACGAGGAGGAAGGACAAGTAATTGAGAGGAGCAGATTACACAGAAGCAATGTGATTACAGCATGCAGTGCCTATAGTTGTCTCTCCTCACTCAGAGGGAATGAAAGAGAGAGAGAAACAGAGAGGGCTTTAATCTGTTAACCGGTGTCCCTCCTCCCCTTTCCTCCACCTTCTCCAGTCCTCCTGCCAGTGTCTGTGGTTCCCTCGTGGAATCAATGGCTCTGAGCAGCGCTCAAACCCAGGAGAGGCACTCTTCAATTGGGTGCTGTCTGGCTCGGTCCACTGGAGGAGGAATCGATTCACTGACTGACTCAGACATGCACACGCATTCATTGGCTAGAGAGAGAGAGAGAGAGAGAGAGAGAGAGAG
>NW_015542332.1:494579-501503 GCF_001515605.1 Sinocyclocheilus anshuiensis | reverse complement strand
TATATATAACATAAGGCAAAGGCTAAAACCTTTAAGGACTTGATATAAACTGATATTCATGTACATTCATATGAATAATCCTAAAATAGGATTATAGTTGAGATTATAGTGCAGCTGTACAGAGGAAAGGCTCATAGTCTGTCATATTCTGATGAAGCCACAGCTATAATCTGTTGGCCCAGTTGAAGTCCAGGCCAATACACTCCTCAGGGGAAGTTTAGTTTGTGCAGTGCTGTGCAAGCGTCAGAAAGAGAGGAAGGCAAATGTTTGATTTTCGCTTCTAAATGAAGAAGACAGAAACAGAAGAAGAGGACGCTGAGTCAGCTTCACGCAGCTCCATAAACATCCAGTGGCCTTTGCCAAAAGCATCACCTGCTAGAACACTTTCTGAACTACAGTGTAGACATTTAGTAGTATAACTATCTTGTAGATTTTAAAAGTAGGTTGTAGTCAATTAAATTTGTAGTTGTCCTGTAGTTGTCTGTGGTGACTGATTATTGTTACTTTTCTAATTTAGAATAAAACCAAAATGTAATACATAGTAATAAAATTTTTTTGACATGCAGAATGGTAGCTCCATAGTACCTTAGATTACCATGTAAATACATGGGATATAATTATGGCATTCAGAACCACACTACACATCAAATAACCATGGTATTACCATTGGATACCGTGATGGTATATTACAGTACCATTTGTTAGAGCAAACTATGATTTACACTGATATTGTACAGCAGCACAGTGGTCTCTGTGAAATATTGTGATTAATATAGTTTAATGAATAGCAATTTTCTAAAACAGGATCATTCTGGAAAACAGACAAACAAACAAACAATACAGCCAAAAATCATTTGGAAGGTGGAAGATGCCTATAAAGTGGCCTATACATAGCGTCCAAGCAAAGAAGGAGAAAATGAATCGATTTTCAGACTGACTTATGAGATATTGCACAGCAGGAGAACAAACTGGAAAGTAGCCAGGAGTTGAAAGACACTTTGAGTATTTTGTAAACGTCACGCAGAATAAAAGAAAGTATTTCTCTCATCATAAAATGACATGTTGTGCCAGGCATTTGGCTTGGCAAGCAGCACTTTTCTGAAATGATGGAAGCTATATTTGGTAACATTCATACAAGATATCTACTGTAGTATCTCAAAAGAGACTTTTATGTTAGGTGCTTTCCTTTTAACTAAAGGTTATGGAAGGTTTTTCTTCTAAAGTTTCCTTGGCCCAGAATACAGTGGCTTAGTGGAGTCTTCAATCTGTGTCCGCACCTCTGAAAATGTTTCTCTCTCAGAAAATGAGACCACAGACCATACAACATACCACTGGGCCAAACCAAAGATTTCAGTGAGAGTATATGCATTACCTTAACATCATTAAAGTTATTTAGGATTGTTTTTAATGACTTCTTTTCTTTGATTTGTTCTTGCACGGATATAACGCAAACACCCAAATAAAAAATAGGTAACATGTTTATTGAGCTTGCCACTTTCCAGGCTTTGCGACTGTGATAATGCATTTAACAGTTCAATAAACAAGAAATGAATATTGCGTAACTTACATTGTAGAAACATTTTGCTCCAAAAAGACTTCCAAACAAAGCCACAGCAGAAGCAACGTTCGGGTCTGCAAGGCAAGCTACACACAATAGAGGTGTTTTTTTTTTCTGAATGAATCAGTGTTACTGAACAAATCGCTTGAATGAATGAATCGATGATTCACCCACGTAAACAGTGCACTTGATGCGCTTCGGAATGAATCAGTGTTTTGGAGGAATTGGTTTATTGAATTATTCAAAGACTAATTTCAGGAATATTTCCTTGGTGCCACCTACTGGCGTAATAATGTCACCTGCAGAAAGAGTCACTGACGAACGCTCAGCCAATCAAATTCGAACTGTAGTATACGATATTTACAACTGGTGGTAAACAAACAGAAAATACATTTGACCTAAATAAGAATGGGACTAAGATTAATAATCTTTAACATTGTGTGTGAATACTTCCACCAGTGATCAATTTAGCCATATGATATATTCAACTAATACAAACTCTAAACGCTAAATCTGAGGTGTTCATTTTCATTTTGCTAATGGAATAATGATGATGATGATGATGATGATGATAATAATATATAATAATAGCTTCTTAGACACTAGATTTTAAACAACCCTCAAACCATTTCTCCTGCCTATGCTGTTGCACAGATAGTTTTGGCCAGAGGGTCAAGTGCTATCTAATCCTGCTTTTAGTCACTCTCTTTTTCACCATGTGCTACTATCACCACCATAAAGCTGGCTAACCCCTGACCTCCTAGTGGTACGTAAATACTGTGCAGTTAGCCTTTTAATGAGATAACCACAGCTTCAAACCGAGTAGGCTAATTTAGCTTTAAATAATAAGTACAAGTGATTTTAATAATACAACCCTTTAATCAAGACAGATAAGAATACAATTAAAATGCAGTACTGAGTACTGTACAGTACAGTAGCCTACATGCATATCACATTATCTTTTAGTATAAACATAATGAATATCTGTAAGTTAATTTCAGCAAATAATAACTAAAAAGTATTTATCACCACACTGTTTTGTTATAAACAGACAATCCAAGTGACCTAAGGTAAGACGGACAATAAACTGATGAATATGAAGTAATCAAGTCGCACATAATCACAGTTCTCCTTGGAATTGATTATTAGATTCCAAACAAGGTATAACATTTGCAAGACAGAACATCTAATGCATGTTAACATCTTGTGCTTCACTACATCTAAATTACTGAAGCTTGCATCTGTCCCCATTATTATTATTAAGGGATAATGGATAGGAAATAAAATTTAATTGAAAGATTTTTGCTTTAATTTCTATGCAGGCACACGGGAAATAGAATTAGCATTTGCAATTCTTCTATCCTCAGCAGCCAAAGCTCTTCATTAGTCCCTCTCTGACATTTTGTCAACATCAGATGCTCTTAATGGCATCTGTTACACACATATATATACTGTATGTGTGTGTTTGTGTGTGTGTGTGTGTTTTGATTTTTGCAAATGTGATTTATTCTGAAGCAATATTCTCATCAGTTTTATATCAGCTGTGACATATAAATCTGCGTATTTTTTATATTTTATCCATCTATGATTTTATCCAAGGGCATTTTTTTTTACCTTTATAGAGGGCATTTTCCCACTAATCTCATTAATACTTTCATTTCAAATTCTTATATTTGATCTATAAATTCAATTATATAATGTGATTATCTATACGTTATCAAATTAAATGATTTACACTGAAAAATACAACTGCATTAAATAATATTATGAGATTATTTTAAATATTTTTGAATATACAAGCAAGAAATTATGGTGGAAATGATACTTTTCAACGAAATTAAAACGCCCGTAGGTGCCAGTAGTGAGCGTTTAATGAGTTGAGTCATTGAGTCGTTCATTCAAACGATTAATTCAAACGGCAGATTTATCAGATGTTTATGCATGGGCTAATGAAACTTTGACTCAACCGATTCGTTCAAAACACGGAATCAATCAGCAATGAATCGGCTGGTTGTTGTGCGATGCCCTGTTTCCGCCTAAAATGTAAGTGACCTAATATTATTGTATTTGCTTATTGAACTGTTTATAGAACTATTAAACAGTCGTGATGGTGAAAACGTTGTGTGATGTTGCCTAACTAACTGTATTTTAAATATAAAAACTTACCATTTCAAATTTTTACCTCAGGATGCCGAGTTTAGTGTTGCGCGTTTTGATTTCTCCTGGACAGGCTGCGTGAGCCTCGCCTTTGCAGCGCAACGTTAGACTGTCAATAGATGCATTATATACAGTAGCTATATCCACTATTCGCCACTTAGTCTAAATGTAATAAAATCAGAATAATACTTGCTTTAGCATTAGTGTTTGTTATGATCACTTTTTGTAAATATAAAGAGGTGTGGAAATTTTGTTCTTATGTAATACCAGTCCTCTCCTGTGTATTCCTTATGTTGAAAAACAAAATCTTCATGTATAAAGAATGCTTAAAAACACTGATACGAATAGATATATACACATGGTATTTACACACTTATAACAAAATATAAAAGACAAATACAAATGAAACCACTGCACAATTTAATACTGAAACACAATTTCATAAAGCTTGCTCAAAGAAAACAAGCAAAATATTAAACATCAAAATAAACGCCTCCACTGCAACACCAGCAACCATAAATTACAAGATCCCTGAAATAATTTTAATCCACACGTTTCATACATTTGAAATACATGTTTCTGGACACACTGGATCTATTTCATGAAAATCCATCGTCATCCATACTTATTAACTCACAAATACTGAAAAAAATACAAAGCAGCTGTCATCAAATCTGACTAAGCTTGAAAACTGTACATCTTATTTTTTGTAACATGAATCTAGGTTATGTATGTTTTAAGGGCCTGCATATTTACATAAAAATGATTCATTTAGAGAACTCAGAGCAGGAAATAATTAATTTAATTTAAATAGCTGAAAGACACTTCACTGGCACGCCGTTTTCTGCACGTCGCAGTGACCTCACATAGGCTTTCACTTGACTAGGAGTTTATCTGTTAAAGTGCCACAGAGTGTCCAAGATCAAGCAATGTGTAGGAAGGTCATAAATAAATTAAAAAAAGAACCAAATTAAAAAAAGATTTGCGCACACACACACACACACACACAGGTTTGTTTTTATGGTTTATGGGGACTCTCCATAGGCGTAATGGTTTCTATACTGTACAAACCGTATTTTCTATTGCCCTACACCAACCCTACCCCTAAACCTACCCCTCACAGGAAACTTTCTGCATTTTTAGATTTTCAAATATAAGCCTTTTGAATTATGGGGACACTGAAAATGTTCTCATAAATCACCTTCTCGTTGTAATACCTATGTCATACCCATGTTATTATGCAAATTTGTGTCCTCATAAACCACATAAACATGCACGCACGCACGCACGCACACACAATCATCAAGGTAAAACAAAAATAAAGCACATGTCAACTAAAACTACAGTGGCAAAAGGAATCATGGAGTGCCTTATTGTGAATTCTCCATACTGTCTGTGCAACATTTACAGAGATAGACATATATGTGGATATGGAACGCGGTGTCTTCACATGTGATCATGAGAGAAGGTCCACTGGGAATTCTGCACATGAATATCCCACATGTCAGTAGTCCAGAGGCACACAGAACCGACAGAGAATTGTTTCTTCCATTATGCCATGCTCTCCCTCTCCTCTGATGGTCCGTTTGACAGTTTCTTCAGTTTCTTAACGCCCTCTCCCATGGCTGTTGAGGTAGTTACACTGAAATGAAAATGAAGAGCAACATTAACAACAAAAACAATCTCCGATATGTAGCAAAAGCAGGGATAATTTGTCATTTGCAGGTTTCATTTGAAGCCAAACACTTAACTGAGCTAAAACGGGTTTCTACAACAGATTTGGTTATGTGCTGCTTCAGTGCGGACATGAAAGTTGAATCTTGGTCAGTAATGCTGTTCTGAAATAGCTAACTAAAAACAGGTCCTCAAATCATTTCAGACTGTCACAATTTTCTGAGGAAAGCCCTTCAGCGATCTAGCATGCATACAACTGATGTTTAATTAATGAAAGACAGAATCGGTTTCTTTAAACACAAAACAAAACAATCATCTCTTAATCTTTCTGTTTTCAAAGAAGATCTGAACCACTGTGCAACAATTTTCAAAACAAACGTGTAATTAAACTTAGCGTTTACATTTTGGCATAAAGTAAAAAACCTAGAGTATATTGTACTTTTGAATCTTTTCCCACTGGGCCACAAATGTTTGAATCAACTAAACAAAGATCACATTTTTTTTAATTTTACACAAACAGCACCTTATTAATATACAAGTATTTCCATAAAAATGTGACCATGAGTTCACTGGCTAAGCATTCTGCATTAGCGGCAAACATGGACAGAATGTTCTGAGCAGAAACTGAGAGGGACACGCACGCATAACCTCTCTTGCTTTCATACTCTGCCCTTCTGTTCCTAATAATTATTTGAGCACAGATTGGACTGCATATGGCCACACTAGTACCAGCAAACTGTTCACGGCTCAGATGCACCATGCATCTACAGTATGAAGACCTACTGTTGTTGAAGAAACAAGACATTTACCCACTTGAGGTCCATTTTAATTCAGGTCAAATGTCAAAGAGGAGGAGAAAAACACTGGATGAGCACAGTGTACTAGAGTAAAATTAGGTGCAAAGTACAGTGAGTTGTGAGATACAGTGAAGTAAAATATATTTTTCAGAGATTCAGAACGCAATGCACAACTACTGCTACAGAACAGAATCACAGCAGGGATCAGCTTCAAGGTAATTGTAAAGACATTCACCACACGGCCAGAGAGCACAGCACCAGTCCAGTTCTCCAATCAGCAGCAGCCTCAGACCACTGATACACAAAGCACAAAATAAAGGCTGTGAGAAATGGCAAAAGAAAAAAGAAAAAACAAAAAAAACAAAAAAAAAACATGACTCTGCTCAACTCGGGTTCTGCTAACAGGTGCCTTGAGCAGCTAAAATGCTTTGAGAATGCTTTCATTTTATGGCATAAGTGTAACAAACAACAGTACCTCTGATTTGAGAAGAAAATGCCCAATTTATAGTTAAAGCTGATTTTATATAATATTTTACAATAGAGTGCAACCATGACCATATCATTTTCAGTTCCATGACCAAAACTTACTAGTTCCAAGATGAATCACATTACAAATAAGTCATGAACAACAAACCCATGAAGTATAAATAATAACAATCCAAAAAACAGCAGTAAATTATATTAGATTTTTCTTTTTTTACTGTCGCTGTTTATACATATTTAAAGAATATAAATATA
>NW_015542332.1:490766-494569 GCF_001515605.1 Sinocyclocheilus anshuiensis | reverse complement strand
ATTTGCTGCTTACTTTTTTTAATATATATATATATATATATATATAATTTTTTTTCTTAGAAATAATACTTTAATTCAACAAGTATGCATTAAACTGATTAAAAGTGACAGTAAAAACATGCTACATAATTCTTCATATGACTTCATATATTTCATACAGAAACTTCTATTCATCAGAATCCTGAAAAAAATGCTTTCCATAATTTTTTGCAGCAAAACCATTTTCAACATCAATAAAAAGATGTATTTTTTTTTGTTATTTTAAATTATAATAATATTTCATAATATCGCTGCTTTTACTGTGATTTTTTTTTTTTTTTTTTGCTCTTTTTTTTTTTTTTTTTTTTTTTTTTTTTGATCACATAAATGCAGCCATGGTGAGCATTAAAAACTTCTTTGAAACAAACAAGAAAAAAAAGAAAAAGAAAATTGAGAAGAAATGGAGAAGGACATGTATGGGAAGTTATACCCATAACCCAACTGTTGCACTATATTAAAAGGTGCCTGAGATTGATTAAATAAATAAACAAATAATAAAAAAAAATAAAAGCACTCAGGGAAGTTTGGACCTAAACTTTGAATGCTCATGAGAGCAATGCTCTCTATTTTTGTGGTTAGCATCATCCATCTTTTCTCTGTTCTCTGTGACTCAATGAGGACAGCTGAATCAGGCCACGCCACACCACAAGTCACCCAAAAAAAAGTTTTGGGGAAAATAGGCCACAAAAAAGCACTCTGCCCATTCAGCTTGGGAGGAAGACAAGCGAGAGTAAAGCACAATATCCTGTGTAAGGCAGGTGGGAGAGATACTGTGGGAGGAGGAGGAGGAGAAGAAGAAGGGGGAAAGTGCAAGCAAGGAACAAGGACATATGGAGTCACAGGGCTATTTTGGGAAGTGCCGGGGTGGGGGGTGGATAGAGCATACGCTGCCTGAGGGGATGCTGAATGTGGGGTGAATGGGAGACGGGGACTTGGGGGAAGGAGGGGAGGATGGTGGTTGTCAAGGAACAGAACAAGACTTGGACATCAGGGAGTGGAGAGGAACGCAATCCCCCCGAGACCTTAGAAAGGAAAATCATAAGGATGGGGAAAATGACAAAGCCTGAAGAGATGAAGACATTAAAACACACTGAATCATCTGACCTGATGAGGCCACTCAAAATGCTTCGAAATAAGCAGCAAATGTTTGGGTGCGCTTGCTTAAATAAATGGGGAATGACAGGTGCTCTCAGCTAGGGCATGTAATGAGGAAGGCTACTAGGTCCTCCAATCAGGAGGAACCCCTCTGGGCTTCTTCTAGAGCCATGACAGGTGGCTGGATCATTGTAAGCCTGTCCGTGTGACCAGGTCACAGCTGGTAATGGAACACAAGAGGGTCACGGTATGTAGAAATGCTGTCTGCGAAAACACGTATAGAAGAAAGATGCTCTTATTATTGTAAAATGCAAGAAATGAGCTTCATTTTAAAATGAGACAGTCTCATGATCTCTTGTGCATTGTTATAGTCATCTGTCATCACTGGCTCTCTGTGCTGTAAGTGAGTCACATCATCTTGAGGAATCAAATTGTCCTTGATCTTTTGAGATAAAAGAATGATGTGCTATGAAAACATGTGAAGGTACAGTCCATTCACTTCCATTCAGACTTGTGTGAAATGTTCTTGAAATGTCCTGTCTTTCGTTACATCCACCTTATTTTTCAATGTGGAAGTAAGCTGAATGTGGAAGGCTTCCGATTCATTATAGTTCAAATAAATGGAAGAATAATAAAGAAATAAAACTCTTAATGCTTTAAACCAGTGCGAATGATTAAAATAATAATTATGTATTATAACAAAAAATACCACTTTTCAACATCAAGCAGCATAACAGACTGTTTTTGTGCAGCTAAAATATGTGGAAGCAGCTGAAAAGCTTGCACATTCTAACGTTAAAAATAAGGTAGATATGAACCAGTTGCAGTGCATTTATGTATGATTTCTTACACATTGTCCATCTCCATGTCTTCGTCCTCCACAGACAGCAGTAGGTAGGGGTTGTAGGAGGCTGGCCGGAACTTGTGTCCAGTTAAGAAGAAGAAGGTCAGAGTGGCCAGCTCATCCAGCAGCTACAAATAAAGAACAAAACAAAAAATAAAACCATCAATATACTTTTTTTTTTCCATTTTACTAAGAATTTCATTTTTTTAATTAATCTTAAACATTCTACACACTATGCACTTATACTATGCACCATGTACTCAATCATCTAGTATTAATTTTATAAGATTTTTTTTTGTCATCCAACACTGGAGTCCGCTATGTAAGGAAAGCTGTGACTGTTAAATGTATTAAGTGTTCAACAATCCATATTATATATTTTTGGGTTAATTAAGTGCATTTGAAGAATGGAATAGAATTGGGCAGAAGTACACAAACTGGGATGCATCTGATTTTTACACAATTAATTTATTCTGAGATTTAAATAGTTTTGAATAAGCATTTGTAACACCATAGTTGGATCTTATTGATTTTAAGAATTAGAGGTAAAACTTCACAAAGCTACTGAAGTAGGCTCAAAACATTAAAAAGGGCACTACTGCCACAGATCGACACTGGAACACAGGATACCTAAGGTGGGCTCAGGTCAAGTGTTATTTATAAAGAAAAAGAAAAACATCACTGGCCTCACAGCTCATGGAGTTTGAACATTGGCCAACCAAATAATCAAACCAAACAGAGAATTGAAATTGCATTTAAAATGGCAAAGCTGCATGTTTACTTAGTGAAGCTAATAATGACTTCAAACTCCTTTAACTTGCTTTAAAGGGGTCATGAACTGAGAAACCAAATTGCCTTGATCTTTTGACATATAACGGGTCGTTGTGCTACAAAAGCATCCCATAAGTTTCAGAACTCAAAACTTTCTTGTGAGTCTAAAAACAGCTTATATTGAAGGCAGTGTGCCAAAACAACAGCTTGTGGAAATGTACTACTCTATTAAGTAATAGTGTGGCTAAACACTGCCTCCACGGAAGAACATCAACGCCTGCTTCTACATCACTGCTTGTTTAGCCCCGCCCACAGACTCACGCACGTAGTGTAAATAACAGGTCTACGTAGAAAACAAATGATAAAGATGGCTCCAAAGACAACAAGAAACTTTGAAGTGTCAAGTTGTGGATTTAATGAAGTTCCAGATTGCGTCAGTAAGAACTTGGTCCTTTGTTTTACCGCAGATTTGTTTACAAACAAGGCACAATTCGACGCAGGATTTTCAGAAAGATTGAAACTAAAAGAGGATGCTGTGCCAACTATATTGGATCTGACAATAATGTCGCAACATACAAGTGTAAGTAACTGTTTTTATTGCGTGATCACTATTGCTTTGTCTGTTAAACAGATCGTTTGATATGAGTATTTAATGCGTTTTTAAACCATCTTTGAAGGATGTAGGCTGTCAAACATACACAAGTGTTAGCCAATCATAGCAGTGGGAGTTTATTTCCGAGTCTACAACAGAAAATAGCCTATTACTTCTAAATTTAGATGTTTTTTGATGCAAAATTTTTTATAACATTATAAGTAGACATCAGAGAACAGTACAAAAATAAAAAACAAATGCAGTTCAAGACCCCTTTAATGTAAAAGACTTAAAGGAATAGATTACCTCAAAAATGAACATTTTGTCATCATTTACTCACCCTCATGTCGTTCCAAACCTGTATAAGTTTCTTTCTTATGTTGAACACAGAAGAAGATATTATGAAAAAATATGAAGAACCAAGCAGTTGTTGGTCCCCATTGATTTCCATAGTAGGGAAAG
>NW_015542332.1:486634-490317 GCF_001515605.1 Sinocyclocheilus anshuiensis | reverse complement strand
TCTATATAAGACCTTACAGCTCACAGTGCATGTCAGAGCAAATGAGAATCATGAGGTCAAAGGAACTGCCTGAAGAGCTCAGAGACAGAATTGTGGCAAGGCACAGATCTGGCCAAGGTTACAAAAACATTTCTGCTGCACTTAAGGTTCCTAAGAGCACAGTGGCCTCCCTAATCCTTAAATGGAAGACGTTTGGGACGACCAGAACCCTTCGTAGAGCTGGCCGTCTGGCCAAACTGAGCTATCGGGGGAGAAGAGCCTTGGTGTGAGAGGTAAAGAAGAACCCAAAGATCTCTGTGGCTGAGCTCCAGAGATGCAGTCGGGAGCTGGGAGAAAGTTGTAGAAAGTCAACCATCACTTCAGCCCTCCACCAGTCGGGGCTTTATGGCGGAGTGGCCCGACGGAAGCCTCTCCTCATTGCAAGACACATGAAAGCCCGCATGGATTTTGCTAAAAAACACCTGAAGGACTCCAATATGGTGAGAAATAAGATTCTCTGGTTTGATGAGACCAAGATAGAACTTTTTGGCGTTAATTCTAAGCGGTATGTGTGGAGAAAACTAGGCACTGCTCATCACCTGTCCAATACTGTCCCAACAGTGAAGCATGGTGGTGGCAGTATCATGCTGTGGGGGTGTTTTTCAGTTGCAGGGACAGGACGACTGGTTGCAATTGAGGGAAAGATGAATGCGGCCAAGTATAGGGATATCCTGGATGAAAACCTTCTCCAGTGTGCTCAGGACCTCAGACTGGGCCGAAGTTTTACCTTCCAACAAGACAATGACCCTAAGCACACAGCTAAAATAACGAAGGAGTGGCTTCACAACAACTCTGTGACTGTTCTTGAATGGCCCAGCCAGAGCCCTGACTTAAACCCAATTGAGCATCTCTGGAGAGACCTAAAAATGGCTGTCCACCAACGTTTACCATCCAACCTGACAGAACTGGAGAGGATCTGCAAGGAGGAATGGCAGAGGATCCCCAAATCCAGGTGTGAAAAACTTGTTGCATCTTTCCCAAAAAGACTCATGGCTGTATTAGATCAAAAGGGTGCTTCTACTAAATACTGAGCAAAGGGTCTGAATACTTAGGACCATGTGATATTTCAGTTTTTCTTTTTTAATAAATCTGCAAAAATGTCAACGATTCTGTGTTTTTCTGTCAATATGGGGTGTTGTGTGTACATTAATGAGGAAAAAAAAATAACTTAAATGATTTTAGCAAATGGCTGCAATATAACAGAGTGAAAAATTGAAGGGGGTCTGAATACTTTCCGTACCCACTGTATATAGTACAATATAAATTACCAGCATCCTTCAAAATATTTTATATTTCAAAATATTTATGTTCAACATAAGAAAGAAACTCATACAGGTTTGGAAGCGCATGACGGTGAGTAAATGATTACAGAATTTTCATTTTGAGTTGAACTATGCTTTTAACAATGCAAAAATGTTACATATATGTTGCCATGAACTTTTCTGTCATGTGATCAATAGAGGAGTTTATGCTTAATGTGAACTGCACTTTTAGTATATTTCTACTACACTTTTAGTATACAGATGTCTGCCAGCTGTTAAATCTGTTTTGTAAGTTTGAGTATCCATCACTCACCTGGTAGAGCCACTTCCATTGGAAAGGAACAATGACCTTGATGAGACTGGCAATGATGCGGGTGAAATAAATATAGCATACAATCTGTGACACAGAAAGAGACAGTAAGAAGAAAAGAGACAGACAGAGGAGTGATACACTTATCTAAAGGATTAGATACTTGTGTTTTAATGTCTCAAATGACTGATCACATTTAACAAAGACAAACGATCAAACAAACAGTGTGTCCTAGTCTGATTTTGTTTCAAACAAAGTTGCAACAAAATAAAGAAGAAATTTATCTAAGGTTTTGGACTCGTTAGGTCAATAACGAAGTAAGTAAATGTGACATTGATAAAGTGAACTCCTCATGGTCACATGTTCTTGCTTCCATTGAAGCATTAAACAAAATACTTCATAATAACTTAACGTAATATCTTTTCTATTCTTTAAATGAATAAAAAGATTGCTATTAAACTGGAAAAATGCCAGTGGTTAGTAGTTTCAGACTTTTGGACCACACTGGGCAAAGCTGGAGAAACAGTTCATGGCAAATCAAGAAGTTGTCACTGTGAAATAAACTACAATATTGCAATAAAAAAGTGAACTCAATGCATTCATGCACAAACCTTCAATAATAAATGCATTTATTCAGTCAGTGACTGTTAAAATCAAGCAAAACTAAAAAGTCTAACAATTCTCATGCCATGACAGGCAGGCAGTCAGCCCTGCACAGAACTGAGCATCAGGCATGTGTCAGTTTAAAATCACTGTGTCTGAATATAAGTGACAATGACAGTGAGACAGTGAGGTGTATACATACCATCACATAGTAGTGCCTAAAAAGTTTCAGTTGAGCCAGATTGATGGCAGCTACAAAGGGAAAGAGAAGCCAACATTACGATTAAAACAGAACGAGAGAAGGGATGAGCTGTCCTTTTACCTTTCATGCTTCAATTACTATGCTTCTCGCTCCTGCTGTGAAAATTGCTAAAATCAGAAGGCAATCAAAGAGTATATATTTGTGCCCTGCGAGAGATAGGCAGAAGATGAAAGCAGGAAAAAATGTGACAGGCAGCAATGAAACAATGATTACTTGAGAGGGAAAAAAGGGTGGTGATTGCCTGGAGAGAATATTTTCTCTTCGGTATAGGATTATATGAAGTCGTAATACACCAAGGCAACATATAAAGAGTATATGCTGCAGTATATGTATCATATATTGTGCCTAAATATTTCCACTTTTGTAACTTATAAGAGTTCTGCAGTGGCAAAAATTGGGACACAAACAGTGGGGCTAATGCCGAATTCACACTGCACGATTTTAGCCCGATTTTTCACTCGCCGAGAGGTTTTGCGAAATCGCCGACAAATGCCCGACATCGGAGGCAAATCGGTGCTCGTTCACGCGAGTGACAATCACGCAGTGTGAATCGTCAAAGACGCGATCTGAGGGAATCGCCGCAGTGTGAACTCGGCATAAGGCAGGGATCCTCAAATCTGGCCCACGAGATCCACTTTCCTGCAGAGTTTAGCTCTAACCCTAATCAAACACACCTGAGCAAGCTAATCAGTGTCTTCAGGATCATTATGCCGAGTTCACACTGCATGATTTTCAAACTCGTCGGATCGCCGTTGTTTTCACACTGCGTGACTATCTGGGGTAGCATTCAGTTGCTGCTGTGTTCACATTGCACGATGGATCGGCGACAGGGGGTTTCACACTACATGACTTCACGATAGGAAGAATCGGCGACAGCTCTGTCTGGTCCGCAAACTACGTTTCACAACAAAACACACTCGAGAAGTGATAAGGAAATAACGCGAGAACCCGCGTGCGTCAGACTGGAGTTCTCGCGAGCAAGACTGTAATTATTTAAAAAATATATATATAGCCCGCAAATTGTCTGTGAGCTGATTTCCAGCTACAAGGAGAAAAAGAAAAACAGATTATGCAGGAGGGAGATGCAGGGAACAGGGATTGGGTGTTCTGCAAAGAGAGTTGGAGGTAAATCATTTTGCAGTAACTGTTATGCTGATGTTGTGGCTGGTCAAGCAAATGTTTGTGCTTGTTTCTGTATGATATAATT
>NW_015542332.1:481150-485195 GCF_001515605.1 Sinocyclocheilus anshuiensis | reverse complement strand
AATCGCCGACAGCTCCAGATATTTAGCATGCCAAATATTTCGCGGGTGTCGGCGACGCATCGGCGATTCCCTCAGATCGCGTCTTTGATGATTCACACTGCGTGATTGTCACTCGCGTGAACGAGCACCGATTTGCCTCCGATGTCGGGCATTCGTCGGCGATTTCGCAAAACCTGTCTGCGAGTGAAAAATCGGGCTAAAATCGTGCAGTGTGAACTCGGCAGAAGGGAATAACCTGCTTCATTTTGAGTGCTGATCTCCCCCACACACACCTGCTCTTGTTCATACAATCTAATATTGCTGGGAAAAAATGTACTGTAAGCATGTTAGCTTGAAAATAGACATCCTCAGGGATCACATCAAAGACATGAAATAAAGACAGCACACATTCATTCCAGGCTACCAGCCTGAAAAAGCCTCATTCAGCAAACGTCACTATTTAAGAAGCACAAGGCACAGCAGGAAGTTGTCATCAAAACCTGTACTTCTCTCATCATTAAGTGTTTTTTTTTCTTAGCAGGAGGTTAAGGGTTTTATACTTAAGATTTAAAGCATTGATCAGAACACTTCTGCGTATTTGAATGAAAGTCAATGCAAAGGGAAAAAAGCCGTCTACAGTTAACAGACACACCAGTACTTCTGATAATTCCAAACAAAGCTTCACTAGTAAAATGCATGCATTTTAAAGTGTCTAAAGGTATACAAGGACAGTTCGAGAAAAAAGTGTATATAGTAAAAACAGTAATATTATGAAATTATTACAATTAAAAATAACTTAATGAATGACCCCAAACTTTTGAACAGTAGTATAAACACGGAAATGTAGAAAGATGATACAGAATAATGGCTAAACAATAATTCCATAACTATTACCAACACCTTTTTCTGATGCTATGCAACATTATTTTAAAATAACTATGCCAATAAAGCACACTGAAATAAAAACAATTTCAGCTCATAAACTGGAATGAGGTTATGCAGGCATTTACATTTAAGTAAAAACCAGCACAAAAATGAGACTTGCAATGCAGAATTTCTGGATTTTTTCCCAGATGATGGAATTTGCAGAGATCCCTTGCTGCAGGGTCGAATCTGTCTACCCATTCCCTGGATTTGTGGGTAGGATAAAGTCATAACCCAGGCTGGTTTCTCTGAGCTATGACATTTGCAAGCTGCCTGGCATCTGCTGTCACAACGGGCAACAGTGCTCGGTGGCAGAGCACATGCCAAAGAGAGCATCTCTAGCAGGATCTATTTTTCCACTCTAAAACTATCAAACCACAATAGAGAAATACTGTGTGTTGTTTCATTTTAGTAACAAATGTTTGCAGATGCGAAGACTTGGCGATGACACATGCACTGTTTGCTCAAAGGAATGAAAAACTAAACCCTGACCAAACCCCTGCGTGACCACTCACTGTGGTCAGTGTTTAATGACGACTAGATCAGTCAGATCAGTTCATCTGACTTATGGCATCATAACAACACAAAAGCAATACAAACAATTGGTGCTCATAATGGGCAAATCATTGAAATGTATTGACTTGAAGAATTCTCCATACTCAAAAGTTTGGGATCGTACGTTTCTTTTTAAAGTAGTCTCTTTCAAGGCTGCATTTATTTGATCAAAAATACAGTAAAGACAGTAATAATGTGAAAAATGGTTATAATTAAAAATACTTTTATTTTAATTTATTCCTGTGATGGTAAAGCTGAATTTTCAGCAGCCATTACTCCAGTCTTCAGTGTCACATGATTCTTCAGAAATCATTCTAATATTCTAATTTGGTGCTCACTAAAACGTTTCTTATTGTTTTCACAGTAGAAACAGTTATGCTGCTTGATGCTTTTGTGTAAACTAACACATTTTTCAGGATTTTTAGATGAATAGAAAGTTCAAAAGAACAGCATTTATTTGAAACGGAAATCTTTTATAACATTATAAATGTCTTTACTGTCACTTATGATGAAATGAATGCATCCTTACTGAATAAAAGTATTAATTTCTATTAAACAACAACAACAACTTCAAATATCAAAGACCAAGGCTGTAAGTGAGAGCTATTTTGCATTTACATTGCAGGATTTACTATTTGGTTAACGTATGTCTAGAGCAGCATATCTAGAACTGTTGTATTCTGGAAGACAGCACAATTCAATTTCAAGCCATCAAGACCAAGTCTCTTGAATAGCATGTAGAGAACAGCCAAATGTGAAGGAGGACAGCTCACACGACCAAGAAAAGCATTTGGAAAGATTAAAAATACGTACTTTCCGCAATATTTCATTTAAAATGGCTTAAACATTGTGACATATGACTGACGTGGTAATAAAAAAGTCATTGAAAATGGTACATGTGATGATCAAGTTTTATATCAGAATGAACTGTTTACCAGAAAGTGCTCTGATAATGTTCGACATACCTTTCCCATCCGTTGCTGATGACTCTTGTAAATGTCTTATTGACCTATCAAACAAAGACAATTGTTTTCAGACTTAAACTACTAAAAATAAAAAGCCAGAACAGCCTACCATTTATTTATATAATACAGACATCAGTCGATTAGTCAAGAAATGATATAATGTATGGTATAGAAAATTCAATCTGGGCCACGAAGATGCAGAGCACTCACCAGACAACTGGAAAGAGAATAGCCCCGCAGCACAGCAGATCTACCAGAAACAAGATCTCCATCCACAGACCATACTCACTGGAGCCCTCCTCTGTGGACTCAATAATGATGTATGCCACATTGGCCAGAACCTGATATCACAAGACCAGCAAGATCCCGTTACGTTCATAACTGAAGAAGAGTAGTTTAGCTTAAAAATTTAATTAACAACCTACTCTTTTGAAAAAATAAAAAAGACCAATACCTGCAGGGGAATGACGATCATGAAGATCTTTTTGTCTTTATCTGAGAGGATATGCTTGACAAAGGCCCAGCCAGTTCCTATTAATGCTATAGTGATGAACAACAGTGCCCCCTTCAGTCTGCATAAATGAAAACATTCAGCAAAATTAAACAAACCACTCGTATTGCTGAATTACTGTTATAGAAATCATGACAACAGTACAGTCGTTTTAATCCAAAAAACAAGTTCACTACCCACCTAATCAACAAACCAACCTAAGGAACCTTTTTTAAAACAAAGTCTGGAATGCATCAGTGGGTCTCCATTCCAGTCTTCGAGATGCCGCTCTGCACATTTTGTATGCATCTCTTATCACTTAAGATGTTTGTTCTATTCACAGGATATTTAGTTCGAAGGGAGTGTATATGTTCCATTCAAAGGGCATTTAAAGTGTGCGAGCCGCGATTTTAAATTGTATTTATTTAAAGAGGTATAATTATGTCACACTTCTCTAGTAAGTTTCGTCTGTGTGTGAAGACGCTGCAGGCCGTGGTGTAGCGCAAATCCGTGAATGAATGTTCTGAAGTGAAGTAAACTTCAACGGAGTGCTCAGGGAGCAATGAACACTGTGTAGGGACACTGTCAATCGGAACACAGTTCATTCATGGAGCTCTCTTCTAACGAGCTGGTCATCTGAATTAGTTGTGTTAAATAAGAGAGACATGCAAAGTATGCAGAGTGGGGGGTCGCCAGGACTGGAATTGAGAATCACTGCACTACATGACTTTTGTCCAGATTTTTGCCCCGATTTGCTGTCTTGAAGAATCACCACTAGTTGCTGAAAGTCAAAGCCAATGTGTAGATTTTGGGAAGTCAGAATTGATCGAATTCACATAAAATTGTGTAATGCACAGGCACAGACTCTGAATTTTTCAGCTTCAGACAATGAATTCATTCGAAGGATATCAAACAAGCTGACAAGAGTGTAGTAGTGTTTGAACATTAGTCGGTTGGTGTATAAGGTCCAGTTTTTTACCCTGTAACCATTTTTAAAGTCAGCAAGTATATGATGCCTATTGTTTTAAAATCTGCTCAGATTTTAAAGGTTGTAATGTGTATTCCAGTCATGAGAGCAAAAACATAACTATACATACGTCGGTCCTTTTTTAACCTTATATGACAGTACTTC
>NW_015542332.1:473864-474767 GCF_001515605.1 Sinocyclocheilus anshuiensis | reverse complement strand
GGTTTGTTCAATTCGAACATAAGTGCCCTGCGAAGTGGACATCACAGGATATTCCGCCATGATTCCAGTTCAAAAGAAGCGTATATGTTCCATTCTAAGGGTATTCAAGTGTGCGAGATGTAACTTCTATGAAAATCTCATGATTACGGTTAAATAACCCTTCACACTTCTGGAGTAAGTTTTGTCTGTGTGTGGAGACACTGCAGGCGGTAGTGTAGCGCAAATCTGTGTTCTTAAGTGAACTAAACTTCAGCCGATTTCCCGTGTGCAGTGAGTAGAGAACAGTGAACACTATGTAGGGAACATGTCAATCGGAACACAGTTCATTCATGGAGCTCTCTTCTAACGAGCTGGTCATCTGAATTAGTTGTGTTAAATAAGAGAGACATGCAAAGTATGCAGAGTGGGGGGTCGCCAGGACTGGAATTGAGAATCACTGCACTACATGACTTTTGTCCAGATTTTTGCCCCGATTTGCTGTCTTGAAGAATCACCACTAGTTGCTGAAAGTCAAAGCCAATGTGTAGATTTTGGGAAGTCAGAATTGATCGAATTCACATAAAATTGTGTAATGCACAGGCACAGACTCTGAATTTTTCAGCTTCAGACAATGAATTCATTCGAAGGATATCAAACAAGCTGACAAGAGTGTAGTAGTGTTTGAACATTAGTCGGTTGGTGTATAAGGTCCAGTTTTTTACCCTGTAACCATTTTTAAAGTCAGCAAGTATATGATGCCTATTGTTTTAAAATCTGCTCAGATTTTAAAGGTTGTAATGTGTATTCCAGTCATGAGAGCAAAAACATAACTATACATACGTCGGTCCTTTTTTAACCTTATATGACAGTACTTCACCCTATTCCTGTCTTATCCAGTTACATCTCTCTCTCACACACACACAC
>NW_015542332.1:465456-472881 GCF_001515605.1 Sinocyclocheilus anshuiensis | reverse complement strand
ACACACACACACACACACACACACACACACACACACACACACACACACACACACTTAATATTGGTGAACTTACAAGTGAGTAATGTAATAGACCACAGCCCAGCCTTCAATGGGAAAGCCCTGATTGGAAATGTAGTAGTAGTCAATCTGTAAAATAGGAATATAATTGTTAAAACAAAGGCAATGGAATGCTGCTTTTTGCCTTGGGTGTCTAGCTTTGTGTGGTTCATAGAGCAAAATGTAACTGCATTTCAAATCTGCATTTCCCCTAATTTATGATGTATGATTTGGATAAAAATAATGTTCTTTAAGTAAAAAAAATAAGCATTTAACATTCACATATAAACAAAGAGGTAAACACTCACTGCATGGAAAATAAGGGAAAGGGACTTTGTGAATGGAAGAGAAGCCATCAGCCAATGAATCTTGTAAACATCAGAACTAAAAAAAGAAAAGCGCACATAGTAATCACAAAATCTGCTTCACTAATTTTACAGGAGACAATAGGAGACTTTGCTGCTCTCTACTGGTCATTTCTTGTAACATGTATGAAACCATCAAATAGAAAATGTACACAAGGGTCTGTTATTGTAGCACTTACCTATGTGTACGCAAAACATAAACCCACAGCGTGCCGATGAGAAAGAAGAACATGGACATGCAGATGTAAAGCTTAGGTAAAGGAATCTCTCCTGCAGAGAGAAAGCTCTCTGGATTCTTTTCCTCGATGTTGATCTGAAATCATATTTACTGTTTGAGTACAAACTTGTACTGTATGACTTGTACTTCATTACATTTAAGGATACTACATTTTAGAACTCAGAGAAACACTCACATCAATGCTGAAAGGCAGCAATACTGACAAAGAGCTGTCCTGGTTTATTGGGATAGAGTAGCAGTTGTAGAAATAAAAGTTATAAAGGCCTTGCTGCTCATCCGTTGTGACATTGAAGTAAAACTGAAACAAGAGCAGGTCAGTCAGTGGAGTGCACAATTTGGCAGATGTTAAAATAAGTACACCTAGAAACTAGCTTGATGTACTTCAGAGCCCCATTAGCTCTTAGCAAACCCACTTCATGTCCCACCTGAAATGAGTAGACTTTGCCTTTGTTCTGAAGAGGATAGGTATCTTCTGTCTTGTTCTGGGGGGGAGTAATAACATTAAAGTCCGTTAATGCAGAAATGAGACATATTTAGAGCATATTTTCAGACTAAATGCAGTCTAATTAAAAACAGACCTCACCTCAACATTTCGCTTGGATTTAGAACCTGCTACAAATTAACAGGAGAGAAACACAAAATCTAATTTAATTGTAGACATAAAAAAACAGAATACAAAACCAACATTGAAATTGTATGAGTTAAAAGACTTTAATTTACAACACAAATGGGATGAAAATATTAATAAACTATTGTTAGAAATGTCTCTTATGCTCACCAAGGCTGCATTTATTTGATAAAAAAATGTGGTAAAATAACAAAACAACTTATCTATCTGATTCTGAATATATTTTAAAACTGGCATTCATTCCTGTGATGGCAAAATGAATTGTATGAAACCATCAAATAGAAAATGTACACAAGGGTCTGTTATTGTAGCACTTACCTATGTGTACGCAAAACATAAACCCACAGCGTGCCGATGAGAAAGAAGAACATGGACATGCAGATGTAAAGCTTAGGTAAAGGAATCTCTCCTGCAGAGAGAAAGCTCTCTGGATTCTTTTCCTCGATGTTGATCTGAAATCATATTTACTGTTTGAGTACAAACTTGTACTGTATGACTTGTACTTCATTACATTTAAGGATACTACATTTTAGAACTCAGAGAAACACTCACATCAATGCTGAAAGGCAGCAATACTGACAAAGAGCTGTCCTGGTTTATTGGGATAGAGTAGCAGTTGTAGAAATAAAAGTTATAAAGGCCTTGCTGCTCATCCGTTGTGACATTGAAGTAAAACTGAAACAAGAGCAGGTCAGTCAGTGGAGTGCACAATTTGGCAGATGTTAAAATAAGTACACCTAGAAACTAGCTTGATGTACTTCAGAGCCCCATTAGCTCTTAGCAAACCCACTTCATGTCCCACCTGAAATGAGTAGACTTTGCCTTTGTTCTGAAGAGGATAGGTATCTTCTGTCTTGTTCTGGGGGGGAGTAATAACATTAAAGTCCGTTAATGCAGAAATGAGACATATTTAGAGCATATTTTCAGACTAAATGCAGTCTAATTAAAAACAGACCTCACCTCAACATTTCGCTTGGATTTAGAACCTGCTACAAATTAACAGGAGAGAAACACAAAATCTAATTTAATTGTAGACATAAAAAAACAGAATACAAAACCAACATTGAAATTGTATGAGTTAAAAGACTTTAATTTACAACACAAATGGGATGAAAATATTAATAAACTATTGTTAGAAATGTCTCTTATGCTCACCAAGGCTGCATTTATTTGATAAAAAAATGTGGTAAAATAACAAAACAACTTATCTATCTGATTCTGAATATATTTTAAAACTGGCATTCATTCCTGTGATGGCAAAATGAATTTTTAGCAGCCATTACTCCAGTCTTCAGTGTCACATGATCCTTCAGAAATCATTCTAATATTCTGATTCGGTGTTCAAGAAACATTTCTTAAAACAGTTATGCTACTTAATTCTTTTCTGGAAATTGTGATGTTTTTTCCAGGATTCTGTGATCAATGGAAAGTTTAAAAGAACAGCATTTATTTGAAACAGAAATCTTTTGTAACATTATAAATATCTTTACTGCAATGATCAATTTATGCATCCTTGCTGAATACAAGTATTAATTTTATTTATTAAAAAAAATCTTACTGACCCCAAATTTGAAATTGTACGGTAGTGTATGCCATGATGTGATATACAGTTCAAGATAAGAAAGATTTACTTTTAGACTGAGATCCATCATCTGGCCCCTTGTCTTGGAGATCTTGGCCCTTTTCAGCTTGTTGCTCCACCACAGTGTTTTTGGGGACCACATGTATGATTTTGGGAAACACACCAGCCTCTGCTGAAGTCTTCTTCCTCACTCTGAGAATATTGCAAGTCATGACAGACCATTCATAAACTGGATAATACTTCCAAATTCATTTTAATTGAGAGACATAGAGGAAAAAAATTAGATGGGAAAACTCACAAGTTATTTTTGAAGTCCAGCAAGAGAAGCACCCCTGCAAAATTACTACTTGGATCCTTTTTCAGAGGACAGTAGTCAAGACCCTCATCCTGCGTATTCATAAGAGAGGTCATCGGTTATCTGACTCAGTTTGACTGAAAGATCATACAGTGAATGCCAATGTAATGTTAGCTTTAATCTAATGTGTGACCCATGACCACAAAACCAGTCATAAGGGTCAATTTTTTTAAATTGGATACATCATCTGAAAGCTGAATAATTACGCTTTCCATTGATGTATGGTTTGTTAGGATAGGACGATATTTGGCCGAGATACAACTATTTGAAAATCTGTAATCTGAGGGTGAAAAAACAAAATTTAATAAAAAAATACTGAGAAAAATCACCTTTAAAGTTGTCCAAATTAAGTTCTTAGCAATACATATTACCAATGAGAAATTAGGTTTTGATATATTTACAGTAGGAAATTTACTAAATATCTTCATGGAACATGATCTTTACTTACTATCTTAATTTTTGGCATTAAAGAAAAATTGATAATTTTGACCCATACAATGTATTGTTAGCTACTGCTATAAATATACCCGTGCAACTTATGACTGGTTTCAGGGTCACATATTACATTGTATGAATCATACTGTACTGCTATTAAAAGATTGCCAAGTTACGGCGGTTAATTTAAGCCAATACTAACTTAAACTAACAATAATAATCTACAGACACATTTAGTACACAACACTGATACCAAAACTGTACAGCAAAAGCACAGAATTAGATTCAGATGGACATTAAAGGCAGATACTGACCAGATATGTAGAGAAGCCATTATTGCTTGCACGATCTAGGCTAAAACCAATCTGCAGTCAATAAATAAATAAAAACAAATACATTAAAATATGAGAAAATACATTAGAAAGATATTTCATAAAGAAACCCAGTCAGTTATTCCTGATCAACATACTGCAGGCGATATACATTTACTTTAATTTTTTTGATAATGAGAAATAGTCTCGTATAAGATGAGATAAAAACGTCCATTAATAACGTGCAAGACATTTTCATATTGATTTATTCCACCATATTATTGCATCTCAAAGCCGATCATTTGACAGACAGGAGAGAGAGTCTGACCGTGGAGCTGTCAATGTTGTCCGTCTTCCCGTTAGTGAAGCTGAGGCTGTTCATGCTCATACTCGTATAACCATCTTTATAAAAGCCGAATGTGTTCAGATGGACCCGCTGACGGATGTCATCCTGAGACAGAACAAGTCTGTTTAGTGGCGCACGGGCATTTAGATGCTGAGATGCGTTTGAATTATCATCTGTTTAATGGCACTTGCATTATAACAACAAAACGGTTATGACTGATGAATCATAAGGCAACATCCGTTGCTTTAAACAACAGCGACGACAATACAGTGACTATACGAATATTTCATAAAAACATTTCAAGCACAGCACACACATACCTTAAGTACGAGATGATGGAGTCGACATTGACTTTCTATGATAAGAGCCGTTATAATCGCATTAATAACTGTAAACAAACGCCTCTTCCCAGTCGCCATTTTTCTTCTTCTTCTTCTGGTGTTAATGGCGGTTGGCAAACCAACTTAAATGGTGCATTCCCGCCACCTACTGGATAGGAGTGTGGAGCGCATAATGATTGGAAGTTTGAGAAAAAACAAATATTATTAAAGAATAATAATAATAATAATTCCGCTTTATTTACTACAACTGTATCCTAAATTCTATTTATCAGTCTTGTTTCTTTTAAGAAAATAATTAATTCATGAAATATTCTTGATTGCTTTGGGCCATTTCCTAACAGAACCTGAAGTGACAAATTATTTATTCCGAACGATCCTAAAGCTTGAATTAGTTTAAATCTTGCTCCTTCATATGCATCACACTCTATAAGTACATGTTCTACTGTTTCTGCATGACCACATTTGTCACAATTTCCAGTTTCATGCTTCCCCATTCTATACAGACACTGATTTAACGAACAATGTCCAATACGCATTCTTGACATTAAAACGTCTTCTTTCCTGTTGCCAAACTTTCTTCTTTCTTGACCTGCTACTTTCTCTTGAATATGATGAAAGTGTCTACCTTTTGTTCCACTATCCCACTCCTTCTGCCATTTCTTTCTTATTTCATTTGCAATTAACCCTTTTACTTCTGCTTTACTCATTGACACTTTAATGTCAATTTGTGCATGTCTCAGAGCCTGTTTAGCCAGATGGTCTGCCTCCTCATTTCCTTCCACACCCATATGTGATGGTACCCAAAGGAAATTTACCATAAGACCAGATTGTCTTATTCTAAATAGACTCTGCATCACTTCAAAAATGATATCTTGCCTTGCTGTTGAAATTCCACTTAGCAAGCTATTTAAAACTGAAAGGGAGTCTGTACAAATTACTGACCTTATTGGCTGTACTTCTTCTATCCACTGAAGAGCTAGGAATATTGCTATTGTCTCTGTAGTATAAACAGATATGTGATCTGAAATTCTTTTTGAAATTTTGACTTTGAATTGGGGTATGTAGACTGCTGCTGCTGTTATTCCAGACTCAGGATCTTTAGAGCCATCCGTGTATATTTGCAATATACTATAATAAGTTTGTTCAATGTATTGCTGCACTGCTATATTTGTTAACATACTTCTTTCCTGGTTATGTTTTTCTTCATATAGCTGAATGTCAACTACAGGCATAGGGAAAAGCCAAGGAGGAATTGCTGAAGTTGCCACAGAAGGAGCAATATTGATGTCACTAATTCCCATATTCTGTGCCTCCTCATTGGCAGTCCATCCAAAGCTTGATAGTTTTTTATACTCGTATTCCCAGCAATCCTTCAGAACTTTCTTAACTGGATGACTATCTAAGTGTCCTTTTATATTAATCCAGTATCTCATCTTTAACTTGAGCCTTCTAATTTCCTGAGGCATTTCATCCATCTCTACTTGTACTGCTGCTATTGGAGACGATCTTATTGCTCCACAACATATTCGCAGTGCTTGTGATTGAATTGCCTCGATCTTTAAAAGTTGTGTTTTAGATGCCGAACTGTACACCATACTACCATAATCAATAGCTGCTCTTATCAGTGCACAGTATATTCTTTTAAGAGACTGACGACATGCCCCCCATTCAACACCTGCCAAGCACCGCATTACATTTATTGCTTTTTTACCTTTGTCTACTATTTTCTGAATATGAATTCTAAAATCCAGTTTTGAATCCATCCACATTCCCAGAAATCTAATTACTGACACCTGCTCCAATTTTTGACCATACATTTTAATAATCATAATTGGATTGATTTTCCTTTTTGTAAAACAGATTACCTGAGTTTTTGCTACAGAGAAACAGAAACCCCATTCATTAGCCCAATTCTCTACTTTTTTAACAGCATTCTGCATACACTTCTCCACATGCCCCATATTGCGCCCTCTTTTCCACAGCGCACCGTCATCTGCATACAAGGACCTTCCTATCCCCATGTCTATCTGTGTAAATATATCATCAATCATTAGATTAAACAGAACAGGACTGCTAACACTTCCTTGAGGTGTTCCATTCTCTACTGGATAAATCTGAGATAATGCAGAACCCACTCTAACTTGTATAGTTCTTTTAAACAAGAAATTCTTGATCCAATTATACATTCTTCCTTTTATTTCCATTCTTTCTAATTTTATTAAAAGTCCCTCTTTCCACATCATGTCGTATGCTTTTTCAACATCGAAAAAAACTCCTACTAACACTTCCTTGTTTACTTGTGCCTTTCTTATTTCTGCTTCCAAACAAAGCACAGAGTCCATTGTGTTTCGCCCTTTCCGGAAACCACTTTGGTATGGGGAGAAAAGGTTTTTCTTCTCAATGATATGCACCAATCTGCTCATTACCATACGTTCCATCAGTTTACAAAGATTCGATGTTAATGCTATGGGCCTGTAGTTATTTGGTTGTGTATGATCCTTGCCTGGCTTCGCAATTGGCACAATGATACCATGCTTCCAATCAGCTGGTAACTTCCCTGATTCCCACACCTTGTTAAAAAGGCTTAAAATTATATTTAGTGATGTCTCTGATAGATGTTTTACCATCTCATAGCAAATATCATCTCTTCCTGGTGAAGTTTGTTTAACCCCTGCAAGAGCTTTCTTCAGCTCATACAGAGTAAACTCTGAATCTAAAGTACATCCAGATGGTCCTTTTTCCTCCAGTAATTGAGGGTTCTTACTCA
>NW_015542332.1:445890-464905 GCF_001515605.1 Sinocyclocheilus anshuiensis | reverse complement strand
ACTTCTTCTATCCACTGAAGAGCTAGGAATATTGCTATTGTCTCTGTAGTAAAAACAGATATATGATCTGAAATTCTTTTTGAAATTTTGGTCGCCATTTTTAAAACCGCTTTAAAAATCCGTTTCCAGGAAACATGTCGTTCAAACCGGAAACCGTAGCAAAACAGTGCACACCGGTTTGAGCTTGAACTTGCCCCTGGTCAATCGTACTATTATTTCCGGTTCACATATTTAATGAACGACGCCCTCTAATGGTCGAATTATACAGGCCAATAGCACTTATGTCTAATTTTTGTAAAATAATGGAAACAATTATTGTAAATAGGATGAATCATGTATCAGAGAGTACATCAGTGGAACACGTTATGATGATATGTACAGCATATGAAAGAGAATGGGATCGATTTAAAGATGAATTACAATCCTTAGGAGTTAAAGAATTTTCATTAAGTAGTATTCTGAATGATGGTCCAAATGCAGGAAAACAAATAAGTGCAATCATGAGATTTCGTAAGAAGTGTGGAATAATTAACAGAATTTAAGATTTAGGTGAGAAATGGTACGGTCTCTTCACACTCCATCACAGTAGGTGGCGGTATGCACCTATGAAGTTGGTTCGCAACCCGCCATAAAACCAAAAGAAGAAGAAGAAGAACGGTCGAATTAGAAAATTTTATTTTGCCAAGTTAGTTTTAACTACAAATAACAATTCTTTTAAACATCCCCTTTTGTGAATATGTGTGGTGATTATGGGTGTTTGATATATTAGGATAAATAGTATGCAGTTTCTACAATATAAAGAACTGATATGAAGAAGAATGAATCTGTGCAGCGTGCCAGTGTCTGTGCTGTAAATTGTGTGGACAGGTAAATATGCTGGCTCGTAAAGTTTATATACAGATGACTTTAAAATACTGTACTTCACTTTATAAGGCACACCTGTGGTGTAAATATAATAAAGTTAAAATGAAAAAGCTCCAGGTAACATTTCATGACGCGTTAAGAATGTAGCTTTAGGGGGACAAGTGCAAGCCAAATGTTTGTTTGTAATAATGCGCCACTTTGCATGCTGTGTTAAGGAATATAATTCCTTAGTATATATATATATATATATATATATTATGTGTACATGATTAAAAATACAGTCATAATTGTCTTAAATAATCTTACATTAAGCGATACAAGGTATTTCTATTGTTTTGGAAGACGCACTGACATGAAAGTCTGTATATGTTTGTTGTTTGTAAATGTATGCTTGCTTGTTTTTACTTTTTTGATATGGGCCTATGGGTCTGAAATAAATAATGAATTGAATTGAAATATTATACATAAAATCCAATTTTAGGCATGGTTCCCGAAGGTTAGGTTACAGCGTCGTGAGTGAATTGCACAACTGTCGTAAAATGAAGTTGGATCGAATGGAACCTGAACTCTGCCGTAAAGCGCTCCATGACAACATTCTGATGTCCCGCTGAAGTCCGTTCTACATTCATTTTTACTGTCAGTACATGTGCTGACGATAGTCAGGGTATCACTTAAGTGCTTATATCTTTAGGTAAGCCACTCAGTCTTACACGATGGAATATTTTCTTTATCGTAGATCACGAAAGATGCAGGGTATTGCATGAGAATTGTCACGTAACAGTTAGACGGTGGGCGACTCAAAGCTGTCACTGACATGCCTTTACATCCGTCGGTTCTACAAATAACCATTGATATAGTCTAATAAAAAGTTCTGTTCAGTATTGTATTTTATAGTGTATTGTTTTTTATCTGACGTTGATTGTTAAAACAAACCCACACTAAAACATTGCTGCATTTATTTGCTTCTCTGATCAGTTGTCTGATTCCAATGACAAAATGAGCACCCACGCTCTGCTGGTTCTGTACGGGAGTCAGACGGGCACAGCGCAGGACACAGCTGAGCGGATCGGCCGCCAGGCGCAGAGGAGGTGGATGAGAGTCCGAGTGGAAGCTCTGGACAGTTATAATGTGGTCAGTGCACGATGCCTATGCAGTCTGCAGTCATACACAGACATGCGAAGATTGGTTAACAGTAACGCTATAACTCAAGCTCTTTTGCTCTATGTTAAAAGGATAGTTTACCCAAAAATGAAAATCCTGCCATTAATTACTCACCCTCATGTCATTCCAAACCCGTAAGACCTTACCTTCATCTTCGGAATACAAATTAAGATTGAGCTCTCTGACCTTCCATAGACAGCAACACAACTGAAATGTTCCCAGTTCCAGAAATCGGTACAGCAGTCAATGTGACACCAGTGGCTGAACTGTCATTTTACGAAGTTACAAGAATACTTTTTGCGGGTCAGAGAGCTCTCGGATTTAATCAGAAATATCTTAATTTGTGTTCCAAAGATGAACGTAGGTCTTACGGGTTTGGAACGACATGAGGGTGAGTAATTAATGACAGAATTTTCATTTTTGGGCGAACTATCCCTTTAATATGTCTCCTCGTTAGGCGAACCTGATCTCAGAGTCTCTGGTAGTGTTTGTCTGTGCCACCACAGGACAGGGGGATCCTCCAGACAATATGATGGTAAGACTATAAACAACAGAATTTAGCCATCAAACTTTCATATTACATAAACCTTTCATGCATTCCATATATTTAAATATTATATATTTGCTTCATATAGAAATTCTGGAGATTCCTGTTCAGGAAGTCTTTGCCTGCTGATTCTCTTTGTCGTCTTGACAGTGCTGTGCTGGGCCTTGGAGACTCCTCGTATCCAAAGTATGATGACTGAGCAGATGTTCTGCTAACAAAGCCTTTCTTTTTCCTTTGATGTATTATTACAATATATTACAATTAATTTGAAAGGGTAAATAATCTTTTAGAACTGATGTCACTGGTGTTTGCATGTTACACGACAAACAATGCTGAGACCGTTTTGGGCCTCTTTCCAGGTTTAACTTTGTTGCCAAGAAGCTCCATAAGCGTTTGCTTCTGCTTGGTGCTAATATGCTGCTGCCTGTTGGACTGGCTGATGATCAACATGATCTGGGGTGAGCAGAGATTCCCTTTACATACTGACTAAATGTCTATGTTTATTCTTCTCTTGTAATTCAAGAGATTCAATTTTAAGAGGTTAGCAACCACATTTAATAGGTTCCCACAGTTCACACTAATAAACAAGTGTTAATTTGGGGAAAAATGCGTTTTATATACAGGTGCATCTCAATAAATTAGAATGTCGTGGAATTTGTTGAGATAGTGAATTGGTGGGTTTTTGTTAAATGTGAGCCAAAATCATCACAATTAAAATAACCAAAGACTTAAACTACTTCAGTCTGTGTGCATTGAATTTATTTAATACACGAGTTTCACAATTTGAGTTGAATTACTGAAATAAATGAACTTTTCCACGACATTCTAATTTATTGAAATGCACCTGTATATACTGCCGTTGGGATCCGTTTTTTTAATAGAGCTTCTTATGCTCATCAAGGCTGTATTTATTTGATCATAAATACAGAAAAAAACAGTAATGTGAAATATTATTGCAGTTTCTAATAATGGTTTCCTATTTTAACATACTTTAAAATGTAATTTATTTCTGTGACACAGCACTGAATTTTCATCAGCCATTACTCCAATCTTCAGTGTCACATGATTCTTCAGAAATAATTCTAATATTCTGATTTATTATCAGTGTTGGAACTGTTGTGCTGCTTAATATTTTTTTGGAACCTCTGATAATTTCTCTTTGATGAATAAAAAATTAAAAAGAACAGTATTTATTCAAAATAGAAAACTTTTCTAACAATGTAAGTCTTTACTAATATTTAAATTTGTTTGATGATCTGAAACATTAAAGTGTGACAAACATGCAAAAAAATAATCAGGAAGGGGGCCAACACTTTTTCACACCACTGTATATATATATGTATATGTGTATGTAATGAATATATATGTTGTGTGTACAGCTGATATATCTATATATCTTTTTATTACTCCTCAGGCCAGATGGTGTGATTGACCCCTGGTTAATTTCGTTCTGGCAGAAAACCCTGTCTCTCTACCCTCCTCCAGCTGGCCTCGCTCCACTCCGTGAGGAAGAAAAGTAAGTCTGTCAACTAATCTAAAAATAATGTTTTATTAAATGAATGAATTCAAATAGATAATTCATATATTTATGCATAATCTATCTTTTTCAGACTTCCACCCCGATATGTTTTCCACTTCCTAGATGAAGTCCCAGACAAGCAGATTGAGCATCTCCAGACCCCTGATAATAAGGCCCCTCCCACCCCACTGCAACCTTTTCCAGCTGGAGTTGTGTTCAATCAGAGAGTGACTCCTCCTTCACACTTCCAGGATGTCAGGCATATCGAGTTCGATATCACCGGCTCCAACATACAGTGAGCATATATGAGATATTTCAAATCAAATCATACAGATTAAATGTCATCACAAAATGGTATGAAAAGATTTTGTCTATCTCTGACAGGTACAGTGCAGGAGATGTTGTAATGATGAGACCCTGTAATGCTGCAGAGGATGTGGAGCAGTTCTGTCAACTACTAAAACTTGGCCCGGAGAGATACTTCACACTGACTCCCACTGACAGCAGCACAGGTGAGACTTGACACCCTAAAAAAAAAAAAGAACATTCTGTTATGTTGTTCCAAACCCACATGTCAAAATTCCTCAGAACATCTTCTTTTGTGTTCCATGCAAGAAAGAAAGTCTTATCCTTTTAAACTCTGTGTTGCTCTCCTTCCTGTAGCAGCAGTCCCTGCGCATCTTCCTCAGCCCTGCTCCGTTCGCTTTCTGGTGGAACAGTTCCTGGACATTTCTGCTGTTCCACGCCGTTCCTTCTTTGAGGTGTTGACCACTTTTGCCACTAATGAGCTGGAGCTGGATAAACTTTTGGAGTTCAGTTCCGCTCAGGGTCAGGACGCTCTTCACTCCTACTGCAACCGACCCCGTCGAACAGCCCTGGAGGTCAGAGATCACTTGAATGTTGATGTTAAATACAACTTCTTTTTTGTTTTTGGATGTCTGTAGACTCATACACTGACTTCTGTTGTCATCTGGAGTATGAAAGAGCTGTGTTCCTACAAAATGTTTAAGGTTATTATACGTGTAAAAAAGTGGTGTAATCCCTTTCTAATGTTAACTCAGGTACTGGCAGACTTCCCTCATACTGCAGCCGAGTTGAGCATTGACTGCTTGTTGGATCTTTTTCCAGATATTCAGCCTCGCTCCTTCTCTATTGCCTCTTCTCTCTTGGTAAATCTTTTTAATGTATATATTTATTAGTGCTGTCAAACGATTAATCGCATCCAAAATAAAAGTTTTTGTTTACGTAATATATGTATGTGTACTGTGCATATTTATTATGTATATATAAATAGACGCACATGCATGTATACATTTCAGAAAAATATGTTGTTTATATATTAAATATATTTATAAGTGTGTGGATTTATATATACATAATAAATATACACAGAAGAACACACACATATATTATGCAAAAAAAAATATATATTTTGTATGCGATTAATCGTTTGGCAGCACTAATATTTATATATACATGTATATTTGTTAAACATTTATACAGGCTGCTGTTCATATGTTTGGGGTTAGTAAGATTTTTTCTTAAATAAATTAATATTTTTATTTAGTAAGAATGCATTAAATTGATCAAAAGTGACGGTAAAGACATTTCTAATGTTACAAAATTCAAAGAAATTATTTTGAACTTCCAATTCATCCAAGAATTCCGAAAAAGAAGTATTGTTGTTTCCACAAAAATATTAAGCAGCAGTTTGTGCATTGAAAATCATAAGAAATGTTTTTAAGCACCAAATTAGCATATTAGAATGATTTCTGAAAGGATTATTTGACACTGAAGACTGCAATGGCTGCTGAAAATTCAGCTTTGTGTTCACAGGAATATATTACATTTTAACATATATAAAAACAGAAAATAAGAGACTTTTTTCAAAAACATTATCAACCCTAAATGTTTGAACAGTGGTGTAAACATTTATAATATTTCTATAAATCTTTCTTTCTGATTTGACCTTTTCCCCCGCAGCAACACCCTAACCGCATCCAGATTTTGGTTGCCGTGGTGAAATATAAAAGCATGCTTTTTAAGCCACGCAAAGGCCTCTGCTCTTCCTGGCTGGCATCTCTGGACCCTTCTAAAGGTTGGTCTGATCAAACTGAAAAAAGTAAAAAAACAGTCAGTAATGCACTCAGACAAATAAAATCTATGAAATCTGTACATTCCATTTTATTGGTGTCCTAAATGCTATTTAGGAGATGTTTACGTACCACTGTGGGTGAAGGAGGGAAGTTTGATTTTCCCTCAGGACCCAGACACCCCTGTTATAATGGTGGGACCAGGGACTGGTGTGGCTCCCTTCAGATCTGCCATACAGGAGAGGGCTGCTCAGGGGAAGATGGGTGAGTTTCTTGGATTTTGCCGTTTTTCAGAAATGAAAAAGATTGAAAGTGATCAAATTTGTATTTTGCTAAAAAAAAAGGTCTGATATATTCTGCTTTATTTGTGCAGAATGGTAATAACCAAGACACAGGGCCTATTTTTTTAATTAAACCTTTATAATACAGTATGATAATACAGAAGTAGTGACTGAATGTGTGTCATGACACATAATGCTGTCGCTAAGTCACAGAATAGTTAGTGATAATACATTCTAACTGAAGTCTCGACTCCTGTTTCAGCTAATGTGCTATTCTTTGGCTGTCGGTCTGAATCAAAAGACTTATACTTTCGATCAGAATGGGAGGAGAAGGTGCAGGCGGGCCAGATGATCCTCGTCACAGCCTTCTCCAGAGATCAGGTCAGACAACTTTAAGAATACGGCGTAGGTTTGTCCAATAAGCCAAACATCCAAAATGTGCAGTGCTGGGGAGGTCCCATGAACACATCCCTGGAAATGTTTCCTTTTATAAGTTTTAATATGATTCATTTACAGGAGGAAAAAATCTATGTTCAGCATCGTGTGAAGGAACAAAGCAAACTTCTATGGGATCTGATGGCAAAGAAAAATGCGTTCTTTTACATAGCAGGGTAAGTCTTTTTTAACATCAAGTGGCATTCAACAACACTTTACTAAAACATTTCAATTGTTAGTGAATGTCAAACCCTTACATGTATGGTTGGTTATAGAGCAATATGACAGTACTGCATATATAAGGAGCATTACAGAAATGAGCTACCCTTCCCTTTTCACCCAGGAATGCCAAGCAGATGCCCGCAAGTGTGTGTGACGCACTGAAAGAAGTATTCCAGAAAGAGGGTGGCATGTCAGAAAACCAGGCACAGGAGATGCTGGATGCCATGGAGAAAGCAAAACGCTTTCAAAGTGAAACCTGGTCCTGATCTCTCTATTAAACACATAGCCTTAATAACACATAGCCTCATGTGTGAAAGTGAGTCTGGACTGAGATTAAATGGTGTTAAGTGTTGTGGTCCGACCACTTTCTTCTTCCAAGTTGTTCCCCACTGCCTTTGACAATACAGCTGGGACCTGTAAGTGTAACTTTAGTTAATATGAACACACACACAACTAGACCATGAATTTGATTTGATATTAGCTGTAAACTAGGTAGTTACTGCTTCCAGTTTTGTTGTATAAAACTGAAGGATAAAGTGATAAAGACTTGAAACCAAAGTTGTTCCTTTTTTTTAATTTCATAAAATAAACATTGACCAAACGATGTGTCCATATCCATCTCACACTTGTATATTCTGCATTAGTGGTTCTCAATCAGAGGACCTCCACAGACTGTCAAGGTGGCCACGGGATGACTTAAAAGTATTTACATTTCTAAAACATTAATACATATTAAAATAATCCAAATATAACAAATAAACTGAAGGATAAAGTGATAAAGACTTGAAACCAAAGTTGTTCCTTTTTTTTAATTTCATAAAATAAACATTGACCAAACGATGTGTCCATATCCATCTCACACTTGTATATTCTGCATTAGTGGTTCTCAATCAGAGGACCTCCACAGACTGTCAAGGTGGCCACGGGATGACTTCTTAGTATTTACATTTCTAAAACATTATTAATACATATTAAAATAATCCAAATATAACAAATTAAAAATATCGAGATGGAAGCTGAAGTCATATTTTTATTTTCCCTCAATAACTTGTTTTTCTGAAACAGTAGTGCAAAAGTCATTAAATATATTAATAAAAAGTTTGAAAACAAGCAGCTTTGTCATAATTACAGCAGACAGACCGTGATTATCTTACAAATATAGCATATACGGGGGACATGAATATTGTGATGGACAACGAGGAGCCTTCAAGCCAAAAATGTTGAGAACCTGTTATACACAATAACAGTCATACAAACACTGCTTTAAAATATTAGTTTATTCAAGGCAAAATACAGCATATGGTTCAGATAAGAGTTTTCTGTCAACAGCTGTAAATTCACACATGTAACATTAACTAGTAGATTCAAACTGCCATATAAGTTACTAAAATGTTTTACACACACCATTCAGTGCCACATACACATGTTGAACTCTGATTAAAGTCTTAAATAGGAAAGTTCACCCCAAAATGACAATTCTGTCATCAAATACTCACAATCATGTCATTCCAAACCTGTATGACTTTGTGGAACACAATAAACAACATTCTGTAGAATGGGTGATAAGCACACAGATTTGGTGACCATTGACCAAAAAAAACAAAAAAACACTCAGACATTTCCAAAAATATCATCTTTTATATCCACTAGAAGAAAATAAGTAATACAGGTTTGGAACAACATGAGGGTGAAAACATGACCGTTTTCATTTTTGGGTCAACTGTCCCTTCAAGTCTTCAGCACACCCATTGCTAAAAACAAAGCAGTGTGCGTGGTTTACATTGTTTCTTGATTGTTTCAACCTTCCACACTTCAAACTGAGGATCAACTGGAGTGTAAAACTGTTTGGATATCTGAAAAGCTCCCATTCGCCACTTTTGCATTCAGATTCATAATAGCGATGAACCCTAGCTGTTTATATTACAAACTCTAGAGGTCAAGTAAAACTCCCCTGCTTAAAATCCCCAAGGTCACCTTTAAGTCTTGTGCCTTTTTAAAAAAAAACGGTAATCACATTGGCAGCAACACGTAGCTTCTTGTGTAGCTAACATTGATCTTAAATTGTTCTCACATTATTGGCTTCTGAACAAACACATAAAACCCCCTCGGTTCAGTGCTCACAGCTATCTGAGTGCTAGAGTGTGGACCTGATAGATTTCCTCAGGGAAGTTCTGCTGCTGCTCCTCACAGATGATGTTGAGTCCGGCCCGGGCTACTAGGCGATGTAGTACATTCAGGTCCCGACACACGCTGCTGTCAACATCATCAGGTATTACACCTTCAAACGCAACATTATCCTTCACCACAATCAGGCCATCTGGACGCAGACCACTCCGGCAACGCCTCAGGAATTCCACCAGGTGGTCATCGGTCAAGTGACCTAGAGACACATGGAGTGATTTGTGTTTGCAAAATATGATAGAAGATACATTTGGTCATTTTCACCATTTCTGTTCATAGATAATGTAGTGAAAGAAGTGAATTGTATGCCTTACCAATCACCCACTGGATCCATATGACATCGTAGCGCTTTGGCTGGGGCTGAAAGTCTTGTAGGCCACAGCAGAAGTAGTTCTCCACTTGCTTGGCCTCCTCACCCAGGTAGGAACGAGCTTTATCCAGAAACTCCTGTGTCACGTCCACTAGGTCCACTGTACGGAAGAGGGGCAGCAGCAGGCGCTTGGTGATACGGCCGATTCCTGCGCCACAGTCCAGAGCACAGCCTGTCCCAGTCTTACCCTGGCCTTCCTTGGAGTAAAACAGAAAACCAAGTGACTGGGTGTTTCTCATGAACTTTCATTTGTGGTTAAGTGAAAGTTGAGTAATTGTGGGAAAGGTTACAGTCTGTCTCGTAATATTTCTTTAAAATAATCAGTTTATAAGACTTGACAGTGAACTAGAATTCAGAATAGTAGCCTTGCAATAGATATTTACACTAACGTTCAAACATTTGGGAAAGAAATTCATAAGAAGAAGTCTCATATGTTCACCAAGGCTGCATTAATTTATATATATAAAAAAGACAGTAAAAACTATAATACTGTGAAATATTACAATTAAAAAATTGTGTTCTGTTTTAATATATTTTACAGCTGTGCTGTATTTTTGTGGAAACTGATACTTTTTTAAAACTTCTTTGATGAAAAGCCAGTTCAAAAGGACAGCATTTATTTGAAATACAAACCTTTTGTAACATTATAAATGTCTTTATTTGTCATTTGTGCTTGTAGAATTAAAGTATTAATTTAGAACAACTCACGCCAAGGAATTTCTGAAGAAACAGTTTGGAGCCATTAATGTCAATGCTAGAAATGCTGCCATAACCCCCCAGCATTCCATCCACAGTGGGCGGGACTTCCTTCCAATAGTGTTCTGCCTTTGAGTAAAAGGTTGTCTGGTCTTCTATCAAACAGTCTTCCATCTTTGTGCAACTCCTGACCACAGAGATCAAAATTAGTTCGTTTTACCACAGATCTGAATGAGAAAGTCATTTATAATAAAGTTTTATCATATTTGCATTTATGTAAGACTATATATTACAGGTAGACTCTCAATTCTATTGCATGTTTCTATATGAATTGCTTCATATTTAAAACAATTTCATAAAATTTTTTCTGCAATTGTAGTTTCTGTGTAAATGTAGGCCTATTTATGCTGTCTCTGCTGCATTACAAGTCAGTATAAATGTATCTTTCCGTGGTATACGTGTTGCTTCAGATGACGCTTCTGTGCGGTGTAAAATGTATTAGTATCTCATAAAATGAATCAGTTGCATTCTTATGAAAATGTTATAATCAACTGCAATTAGTCAAGTTTCTGTACAGTGCTTTTCACAATACAGACCGTTTTAGATCATATATTTACATAAAATCATTCATTCATTCATGCCCCCAATGAGAAAGGTGAATGTGGCCGGGGGGAAAAAACTCCATAGGTTGTTGTATGTGGGAAAAACCTTAGGCACAACCATCCTCATCTAGCAGGACACACATCACAACAATTTTTTAGTACTAGTTTTGTAGTACTAGTCATGCATTCACTGAATAAATGATTTATTATGTCAGTAAGACAATGTTTGAGTTGTATGGATAATGATAATGAAAATATAATTTCAATGAAATGATCAAGAGCCAAATATTTAGCCTGAAATGAGACCTAAAGAGCTGAAGCATGTCATATTCAGACACCTGGATCCAAATGCAGCTCAGCTGTCAGGAAGCATCACTTCACAGCAGACTGACAGACTAAGACTGCTAAATTATTACAACATGTAGTCTACTAACAAAATGTAAGCATGGATAAATATAAGACATACAGTATATATATCAATATCCACACTCACTAACATTTTAGTCTGTTGGATAGATTAAAAAATAGGTATGTACAAAGTAATAAATAGTTATTGGAAAATTGACTGTGGTACAGTTGCATCTGTTAACCTTCATTCTCATTACTTACTGGATTTACTTGGACCAAAAGTTCTTACACGTGTTCCTGCTACCGTGCTGAGGTTAAAGGTATCTTGTTTCTCGGCTATATTTGGTGGTGACAAAAAGTTACACGTGTTGACACACGAGCAGATGGAAATCACACGCTTCCACTGCCTCTCTCTCACTTCTTTATGTCCTAACAGTAATTCAGAGTGAAGACTGACGTACCTTTGTTTTCGTGCTCTCGCTGACTGTCGTTTCTTACTATCGGTCATGTCAACTGTAACAGAACTGCCCCATGAAATCTTTTCCAGCAACCTGGCTTCCCAAAGAAGAAATACTGCACACCTCACGTCATTTCCTTATTTGACTACCGTGTTTCCCTTCAGTGTTTTGTTTTTTATTTGTCTCCATCTTGTGGCCGCACTTACACGTGGCTAAGAAACTGTCAAGTAAATGTTTTGTGTTGTTTTTGTTTTTTTCCTCCAAATGCTCGTAAACTGTCCGAAATTGTAATGCCATTTTTACCCAGTGGTGTTTTACCCAATATTGTAAAAGAAAGGAAGAAAAAAAACATACATTTTATGTGATTTATGTTTTATATTTTTGTTGATTTTCATTTGAATTAAAGTAATAGTAAAATGATGTGTTAATGATATAATAATAATAATACATTAATTAGAATAATTTTAAGTTATCTTGTGGCCCCACTGGGGATTTGCTGGGGTCCAGAGGAGGCATAAATACACATTCACAAAAATCACAAGAAGTTTTGAAAAATGAAAGGATTAACGAGAATATAAAATGATTGTAATACTCATACAACCAAAGCAGCATTATTAATTTAAGAAAAAAATGTGTAAAGACACTATAGCATCTTTTTTTTTTTTGTCAGACACTAAAAGCATGACTTGTAGGCCTATATCTTTTAAGACAGAATAGTTTGCGTCCCTTCTTTGCTCTCAGAGCAATGGGTTTACAGAGAAGAATGGATACTATGTTGAGTAAACTATTTCAAAACCAAACTTTTCATCTTCATATCGTGTATAAGTTGTCATAGTTATACTGGTATACATTTATAAACATCCTTTATCTCTCATTTCCCAGAGATCTCCAGCCTCTTTAATAAATGTTCATCTGAGTGGTCCTAGTTTCGATCCTGTATTTGTTTTGTATTCCGTCCAGCCACTGTCGCTTTTTCTTTCTTCTCATCCCATATCTTATTTTCACTCCCTTCATTACCTGACAGCATGCTTTCTGTCTCGCCTACTCATGCTGGTCTTTCCTCCCTCACGACACAAGCCCAACGTTTCGCTGCTCTCCTCACTCTCCCCTGGGTAAGTCCTCTCTTCCTCGTTCTCCCTCCCAGCTCTGTCTGCTCATCCTCTTTCTGTCTCTCCTCCTCAGCCGAGCTGGCAGGGTATATAGATGATGAGTCAGTACACTGCCTGTCTGAAGTCAGTCGATATTTAATCTGATCTGCTCTCTTTCACCCTATCTTCTTCTGTCTACTCCCTCTATACACACACATACAGTATATATTTTGAAAATATTTACATGTACGGTATATACATTTATATTCTTTTTTTATTCCTCACACTCCCCTGGGTAACTCCTCTCTTCTTTCTTCTCCCTCCCGGCTGTGTCTGCTCATCCTCTTTCTGTCTCTCCTTCTCAGCCGAGCTGGCAGGGTATACAGATGACTCAGTACACTGCCTGTCTGCATCAGACAGCCTGAAGTCAGTCGATATTTAATCTGATCTGCTCTCTCTCACCCTATCTTCTTCTGTCTACTCCCTCTCTGGCTCCTGACACCTTTTACACTCTCATAAGAATTACAAAGAGGCTGGAGAAATGGAGCGGAAATCAACACTTTTGAAATGTCCTGAGTCAGCAGAGCTGGCCGGCTCTTCTCCTCGCCTGTCTCTGCCTGTAGTCCTCGCTCTCTCTTTCTCTGTGTGCCCTCTTCACGTTTCTCCTCTCAGATGAACCTCTTTTGCACTGCTGCATATGTTCGACAGTATAGTCACCAAGATTTGACTCATTGTGGACTTGTAGAATTTCTCATCAAAGGACACATTCTGAAGGCAGTTTAAAAAGTAATATTAATAATAATATAATATATCAATATAGTTTATACATAATAAATATACATAATATACACACATATATTATGTAAACAAAACCTTTTATTTGAGATGCGATTAATCATTTGACAGCACTAGTTTGGAAGTATTTTCATTTCAGTTTTAATTGTAAGAATTGTAGTATTCTAATTGTTGTGTTTTTATTTATTAAGTTCAAGTTCTTCGTTTAATATTTGTATATTTTTTCATTTGATCTTAGCTTTATTTCAATCAACAAATATATATATATATATATCCCCTATATATATATACCTATATATACACCCTCACACCCTCAAACACACACACACACACACACACACACACACACACACACACACACACACACAAAAAAATCTCCTTCAATGCTGAGCGTTTTGCAAATAAGTAACAGTTCAAAACACTGCACAAATGCAATCATGCTTCGCAGAATCAATATACCTTGCTTCTGATGGGAGCTCTTTTGTTTGTAAGCTTGTATTTTTTTGTATTGGCTTGGTAAAGTTGTGTATTGCCTATCTGTGTGTGTCCATAAATACTGTTTAATGACTCTCACCTGTAATAAAAGGATCGCAAAAGGTTATGTAACTTAGTCGGTGACCCTTTTTATGTCCCGCTGTCACCGTCTGTCCCTCTCCAAAAGCTAAGACACAAAGACAACTTGCATATGCTAAACGAAGGTAAAACAATATGACCTCTCCAGTCCTCATTCCCTGGCTGACGGACATTGAGCCTCCTATTGTTTTTCTCATTAGCCTCACACACCCACACACACACACACACACACACACACACACACACACACACACACACACACAAAATAATCCCTTTAAAAATACCTTTTATGTTCCACAGAAGAACGTAAGTCATACTATTTGACTATTTCTCTTTAAGGCAGAGAGTGTAACATATATTGTATATTAATATAACATGTAGATTGGTATGCAGATCTCATAACTTTCTCTGATATCAGGTCAGCTAGTTTGAATGGCAGCTATTTGATGCCACCTTGTAACTAAATTACACCACTGGCTATAACGCTGATCAGTTACACAATGACAACAGTACTAGAACTCTTGTCAATAACAGCATTACCAAGAGTAGCTGATTAAAATGCAGTGTAATTGGTATTTAGAAAAGAAACATGTATCTTTTTGTGCTCTAGGAGTGGAGTGATTTCCAGCTGGAGCTGAGGAGGTTGGTTGGAGGGAAAGGTGTGAAGATGTGTCTTGCATAGGGTGGAAGAATCATCTCATCATTCTACACACAAACCTTCAGTCGCCCTGACTCAGACTCAAAGACATATGTATCAGTCTATAAATGTTCTGTACTTACACATAGAACAAACTTACCCTCATGCATCTATCAAGGCATTCAGTTCATGCAAGAGAGGAAATATGGCATCCCTGAAAAAGAAATAGACAATATAAGGGCACTTACAAACACGTGTGCACAGCTATAAAGACTTTGAAATACTTGCATTTAAAGTGACTGTTAAACTTACTGCTACTGGCATGATACATCTTGTGCTACTTGCTAAGCAAATAATGAACTAAAATGTCTCCTGCAGAAGTTTCCTAAAAGTGTGTTTAGGTCATTAGTAGGACAATTTAGATTTTTGTCATGTTGTTTGTTGTCAAATCATGAATTGTTCAAAAGTGATATAAAGTGTTATGTTATTATTACAAAAATAAAATTCTGAATGTGTAGAATTCATGTGTATATGATAACTGTAATAAAACTACCCTGTGAAAGTATCTAAAAAAAACAAACACTTGTGCATTAATTAAAGTAGCCACGTGATGGCACTGTTGTACTAAATTCAAGCTAAGTAGGACAGCTTGAGGTTAAAATCATTCCTTCCTTCCTTCATTCATTCATTCAGTCAGTCATTTATTCTTTTATTAATTCAGTTATTAATCAACCACTCACTCAATTAATCAATATATTTATTTTTATATTTAAACATAGGCACTACATGATCTGTAGCTCTCTCAAGCAAACTAACACTAACAATAAACACAATGCCACATAGTGGTCAGAGCTCAAAACACAGTGAATGACACTGACTAACAATGGTATTTCGGATAAAAGTTGTCCTATTTGCAATACTAGCCTCAAGTACATGTTTTATTGAATACAATACTATGAAAATGTATATGTAAAATTATGTTAATTGTTACAATAGGTTGACACTTCATTAAAAGTAGATATTCTGTAGCGTCTCATGGAACTGTGTTAAAGATAGTGGAATCATGACTGAAATGTCACTCCACAGTTCTTAAGTTAGATAACTCCGAGGACTCTTCATGCTAAACCTAGTCAGACAGTTAAAATAGCAATCTGTATCTTTTATAATGCATGGCTACATTGTTAAAAGCAATTTTATTCAGCAGATGGCTACTGTTATAATGATAAAATACAATGCTGTAAACAACAATACTGAACTTCTATATATAATAGAATTATAATGTGTATATGTGTAAATAATGCATATAATAGCACAATCTTGTTAACATAATGATACAAGCTGCTATGAGCTTATCTGTTTGTGTACTTAATAACAGATAAAATACAAGATAAACTGCTGTGTTCCTGAATGCCATTTGCTACACAGTCATATGATTGTGTTTGTATACACTCTGAAAGGTCACAAGGAGGTCTTATGCCTGATTCAGGCTGAACCATATGGCCAGCATGTCTGTCACAGAGCCAAAAGCCAAAAACAACCAAGCTAACTAAGAAATGTTATAATATCTTTAACAGTGTTTTAAAAATGAATGACATTTTTCCTCAAAAATTAGTAAGGAGCAAATTTTAGCAAAACACACATTGCAAAAGTCTTTGAAGAGAGAGTGTGTGTGTGTATGTGTGTTTGTGACACATGACAGCTGTGTGGTTCTTTGATGTTTGGGATTACAGTTGGATTACATCATGGTAGTTTGGATGAGAGCACCTGTATTGTGATAGAAAAAAAAGTTAAATACACAGATGAAAAGAGAGGCTGGACTGAGGTCGCTCCTGAAGCAGAAGAAAACAAAAACTTTTTTTTTTGTAAAAAAAAAAAAAATAAAAAAATTAAAAATTAAGAGTGTAAAGTCATGTATGTTTCTTTCTTTAAATATGTTGTATAGAAATAGCCATCAGGTAGCTATAAAGTGCTATTATTTACACAGCTCTATTGAACACTAGATTCTGATTGGTCAATCATGGCATTTGGCAAATATATTACATTTATAAATTACTATGAATATTATTATATATTATTATTCATATATTATTATTATGAATATTTGTTAATAATGACTGCTTAAAATGGGTGACTACATTTGTCATGTTCATGTTTAATATTATATTATATTATATTATAATCTTGTTTACAGTTGTTATAGTAAATAAAAAGTTGTTTTTGGTAATTGAAAAAAAGCTGAAATAAAATAAAATTGAATAAATTAGATGGAAAAATTAAAATGAAAATTGACTGAAACTGAAATAAGCTGACGGTGACATACTAAAATTGTTAAAACTAAAACAAAAATAAAGCTATATAGAGATGTCTAAAAAATAAAAATGCACATAACAAAATTACTAAAACTTAAAATAAAATATAAAATAAAATCTAAATCAAAAAATGAAAAATAAATACCATGAATAATATATATATATAAATGGATATGCACATTTATTATGTATGTTTATAATGTAATCAGTATATATATATCTGTACGCAATATGCAATATCTAAGTTTTAAAATCTCACCTTTTTATATTAATATATCATTATAGTCCCTGTAGTAACATACAGCAATAAATCATCAGCAAACTTCAACCAGTCAACACTAGACTCTTAATCGAAGCCAGAGCTCTGCAGGGCGTCGAGCTGAATGCTTAATGACTGAATTACAATCAGGTTTGGGTGAGAACAGGATTAGTTCTGTCTTTGAAGGTCTGAAGTCTGATGTGGTTTCTGGTTTCACAGTGCAGCAGTGCCTCGCATTTTGAGAACAGTGCAAGTATGTGTGTGTGCGTGTGTGTGTGTTTATGGAACAAAACAGGATTGAATGTTACACAACCCGGCTACACGCCTGTATCCCATGCTATGCTTGCCATGCTAGCTGCCTTTTCCTCTCTTTCTGCCTTTTCTCCTCTGATTTTCCCCCTCTTTTTCTGTTTTCCCCATGTGAGCCTCTGACACCCCCATCACCGCCAACAACTCTCTCTCTCTCTCGCTCTCTGTATCTATATTTTGTGAGATCAGCCCTGGTTGGGTAGATTGAAGTGGACAGCGGTGCAGAGCACATGCTCACTACTGCCTCTCTGCCTAATCCCTGACCTAGAAACACAGAGAGAAAGAGAGAATACTAAAAGGTTACAGAGAGGATAGAAGTATCCTGTGTGGGTGGCTTTACTTAGCTGAGATTTCTGGGAAAAAAACCCTACAAGTGAGCTAAATCTTGTCATAAACTTCCTTTGGAGACATTTTAGATTTATAATCATGATCATATAGTTAGTATTTAACTCACATATAAAAAAAACCGTGAAGGACTGAGTTTGGGATTAATATAATGGTCTGAATTTAAGACAAAACATATTATCAAACATATTATCAAAGATGAAGGCAGTTTGGTCAGGTTATGAGTTACCAAACTAGTTAGTTGCACAGGAGCTCCACACCTGGTCTGGAGGAGAATTTACACTCCTCTGAGACTACGTCTGGCTGGCACATAGTTAAAAATGCAAAAGCCATTTTCTTATTAATATTTCACATATGCAAGCTCCCTATCATCAGTGCAGCTGTAACCATGCAAGCAGTACAGAGAGCGGGAGAGAGAGAGAAAAAGAGAGAGAAGAATGTGAGAGAGATACAGAGAGAGAGAGAGACTAAATGAGTATAAAAAGAGAGAAGAAGAAAGAGAGGGGAAAGCAGAAAAAACTATATAAGTAGGAAACATATACAATGGAATCCTGTTTCCCATTGTTACCAAACTGTTGTTATTAAACCAGTTCTAACGAAACAAGCCAGACATGTTTAAACTGTTTCTTTGACATAATTTCTGAATGGTGCTTCTTACTTGGAACAATATAAATGACTCGAGTAACCTCTTGAGACAGTACAGCAGAACAGTGTTTTTTTCATAACCATGCATTTTTTTCTCTTTGCATTATATTGAATTATATTTCAATGACCATTGTAAACACACTGTAGAGCAGCACCATGTAGTACAGCCAAACAGTAAAAACAGCAATATTGTGAAATATTGTTGTTTAAAATATATTTTTTTCTATTTTTAATTCATTTTAAAATGTAATTTATTCCTGTGATGACAAAGCTGAATT
>NW_015542332.1:408878-445788 GCF_001515605.1 Sinocyclocheilus anshuiensis | reverse complement strand
CCTGGTTGGGTAGATTGAAGTGGACAGCAGTGCAGAGCACACACTCACTACTGCCTCTCTGCCTAATCCCTGACCTAGAAACACAGAGAGAAAGAGAGAATACTAAAAGGTTACAGAGAGGATAGAAGTATCCTGTGTGGGTGGCTTTACTTAGCTGAGATTTCTGGGAAAAAAACCCTACAAGTGAGCTAAATCTTGTCATAAACTTCCTTTGGAGACATTTTAGATTTATAATCATGATCATATAGTTAGTATTTAACTCACATATAAAAAAAACCGTGAAGGGCTGAGTTTGGGATTAATATAATGGTCTGAATTTAAGACAAAACATATTATCAAACATATTATCAAAGATGAAGGCAGTTTGGTCAGGTTATGAGTTACCAAACTAGTTAGTTGCACAGGAGCTCCACACCTGGTCTGGAGGAGAATTTACACTCCTCTGAGACTACGTCTGGCTGGCACATAGTTAAAAATGCAAAAGCCATTTTCTTATTAATATTTCACATATGCAAGCTCCCTATCATCAGTGCAGCTGTAACCATGCAAGCAGTACAGAGAGCGGGAGAGAGAGAGAAAAAGAGAGAGAAGAATGTGAGAGAGATACAGAGAGAGAGAGAGACTAAATGAGTATAAAAAGAGAGAAGAAGAAAGAGAGGGGAAAGCAGAAAAAACTATATAAGTAGGAAACATATACAATGGAATCCTGTTTCCCATTGTTACCAAACTGTTGTTATTAAACCAGTTCTAACGAAACAAGCCAGACATGTTTAAACTGTTTCTTTGACATAATTTCTGAATGGTGCTTCTTACTTGGAACAATATAAATGACTCGAGTAACCTCTTGAGACAGTACAGCAGAACAGTGTTTTTTTCATAACCATGCATTTTTTTCTCTTTGCATTATATTGAATTATATTTCAATGACCATTGTAAACACACTGTAGAGCAGCACCATGTAGTACAGCCAAACAGTAAAAACAGCAATATTGTGAAATATTGTTGTTTAAAATATATTTTTTTCTATTTTTAATTCATTTTAAAATGTAATTTATTCCTGTGATGACAAAGCTGAATTTTCAGCAGCCATTACTTTAGTCTTCAGTGTCACATGATCCTTCAGAAATCTTCAGAAGTCTTGCAACTGTGTTGTGACCCAGTGTGTCGACAACCTTTTATTTTTATTTCAGTAAATTATTTCATTTTCTCCTCTCTTAGCTAGGAAAGACATCTGTTCATAGTGCTAATTATTTGATTAAAATCATAAACAATTTCTGTACAACCAAGTAGGCTTGGCGACACCTATGGAAAAGCTTTGTCCCCACAATTCTTTAAAAATGTTAATGTGTCCTGATTTCTCCTGCTAGACGCATTCGCCTAAATTTATCTCTCTTCAGTGTCCTTCTAGCTACCGTCTCTGGTATAGTTTGTTCTTCTCAATAGCTGTTTCTTTGCGAATGAAAGTTGATTTGCTGATACTTTCAATTCTAGAATGTCTTTTCGCAAATCACTTTGCAATGTATCTGGCTGCCATAACAATAACTTTACACGCTTGCTGCTGTTCGCTGCAGTCCTACAGCGCAAGCAGCTTCTCAATTTAGCTCACTAACTAAGCTGGAGAAATGCCCAAATGAAAATGCGCTTTCAATGACGCAAGTGAAGTGTTTTGCTGTCACTGTAAATGTTCATTTTCTGTTGCCAGCAAAGGTGAATTAAACATAGCAGATCACAAGAGCCTCTAACACTGTTAAATGTGGAATTACATTTTATTGTTTATGTTGTCATATTTTGTTTTATAAATTATTTAATGACATGTACATATTAATGTTGAGGAGAAAAATTTCTCAAGTTTCCTTGTTCCATTGCCAAAGAAACTGATGACAATGGGACAAAAGATAATGTTATTCGTGACATAAGGAACTGTTGTGCTCATGGAGACTCAACATTTTGGTACATTTTGCATTGCATAAGTACATACACACTCGTATAGGCTATGCACAGACATATACAGGAACAATTATGCAAAGAGGCCACTTTTAGCAGTTCCTCGCAAAACAACAAACACTTTAACTTGTAAAAACTGATTTGGAGTTGTACATGATAAATAAAACAGCTTTGAGCAAATCAACAACCATTTTGACCGATTCAATGATTCAGTGAGAATAGACTGATTCAAAATGATAACTCTTCTGAACAAACTGGCAGAAGCAGTTGTTGTTGTTTACAACCAGTTAAGCAATACAAGGATGTGTTGTCTATTCATTGTCTTCTTTACTTCATAACATCCCCATAATTTTATACTTTTTTATACTGTTATGGATATATGTTGTCTTTACCTGTAGTACAAGTAAAGACCACTGATTCATTGACAGATTCAAACGATAGATGATTGCAAGTTTCGTTTAATTTCTTCAACAATGCATTATAAGTAAATATCCACCATATCCAGTGCTCTTTTATATCCTGTCTTATAAAGTATCCCATTACTCTGTGAGAAACAGCTACAAACCATTCAGTGGGTGAGTGAACTGCCCAAATGAATCAAACTGCATCATAAACAATTTCAGACCTTTTTGACAAACTCATTTGAACAAATTTGTGATTCATTTGTGAAACTGGCATTGTTAGTTGTGATTCTAAACAGCTGATGAAAACACACATGGCATGATTGTGGAACTACTAACAGGGAAAATGATTGTCATGTCAGTATTTGGAAATTTTCTTTGCCAAACAAGCATTTATTAGTAATATTTTACCAGAAAACGTAAGTATTTGACTAGGACTACTACCACAATAAAAAGAGTCTATTAACGTCCCAGTTCAGACTGCAAGATTACATCTCAGCTAAAACATTATTTCTTTTGCAGTGGAGCTGTGGATTCAACAGCATGCCAGCACTGTATTTTCAGACCTGGCAAAACAGTTTTTGCCATTAAATAGTAAATATTTGTAATGTTTACTACATATAAACTATTTCTGATATAAAGTGACCAGGCTTCCTGATAAAACCTTAAATATTCCTGGAACATTTTTTCAAGTGTTTTATTTGGAATTACTGTACATTTTACAGTTTATGTTGTCATATCTTGTTTTAAAAATTATTTAGTATTTAGATTTATGCAACATTCATTAGGCATTGTTTTGTGATTTAATTAAATATTTATTTAATTGCAAGTTCACAAGTAAATGTCAAATAAAAATTGTTTTATTCATTTGAGGAAAAAACTTGAAGGAACTGATTTTTGATACTGTTATAAATGCACACAATAAATAACTGGTTAATTGTTGACGAGATAAAAATACTTGCACATTTATTTATTTATTTTTTAACTTTTTTTTATTATTATGGTCATCTGGTCACCCTACTTAGATATGAGATGATTCATAATGATGGAAATGATTATAACGCACAATCACACACACACTCAACCAGCATGCAAGGCTGCAGCAGTGACATGTCTTGGCATCCTGTTGCAGAACTCAGGCCTGTATGCCTGAGTATGTGCGTGTTTGTGTGCGTGCAGAGGATCGATCCAGCTATCGCAAGCACCAGGGCCCTGAGAGACATGAGGCGGGTAGAGCGAGGGGGGATGGATGAAGAGAGAGAGAGAGAGAGAGCAGCAATAGCTGCAGCACAGCTATTCAAGCTAGCTCGTTATGTCCAGGGCTTATTGGAAAACAGTCCGACTGAGGCTTGGCACTGAAATTAGTTATTGATCTTGCCTTCCCATCCCTAACCTGCCTCTCTCTTGCCCTCCTCCTCCCCCTCTGCTTTGGGACCGCAAAAGCCTCTTCTGCGGATTCCTACTCTTTTTCATTTGTTCCCCGTTATCCTTGTTCATTCCCCGGCTCTCGCTTTTGCCATACACCCCTTTTCGTTCCATACATTCATCCGTGTTTTACGTTTGCAGTCCTTTGTTTCCAAGAACCAAGCTTCTGCGGTTTTGATCAGTTCTCTCTCTTGACAGTGGCTCTCTGATTGGTTAACCTTCTGCCGATTTCTCTCTCTCTTCTTATTATCGAACTTCTTCTCTTCCTTTGCCTACCTATCACTCTTTTAAATTCTGTTTTCTTTCCCATCCACTGCCTTCCCTCCACTCTCTCTCACTCTCGTTCTCCCTTGTTGTTCTTTTCTCACCCACGAGTGATTCTTTCTTTTCCATTGCTCTCTTTTTATTTCTCGTCTTCGCCTCCTTTCTCTCAGCTGCATCAATTCTGCAGTCAGCTGCACAAACTAGTTATAATTTAAAGGAAAGGCAGAGCGAGAGAGAGAGAGAGACAGAGCTGAGGGATAAATGCAGATGTAATTGGTGCAGTGAGGGGGAAAAGAAATTAAGAACGTGCCATAATGGTTACGTTATAATCCCAGAAAATTGCACACAAAACAAAATGTACATTCAAATACTAACACACACTACAACACTGTATTTGCAGCCAGTGCATGATGCCATTGTGACCGATGCCTAGTGAATACAAGTTTAAAGGGACAGTTTGTCCAATAATGAAAACTGTGCCATCCTTTACACACACTCTAACCATTCCTTTAAAGAATCTAAATCACATTAAAAAAACAACTGTACCCCCTAAAAGTTGTTTTTAAGTGATTTAGACTCTTTAAACTCTTTAGACTCATTTGGTAGCACTGTGCTGTTGCGTTGGAGCTTTATTACAGAGGCCCCCACATGACTCAATTTCATTCCTTCAGTCACATGAGCATCAACATGTGGAGAGAACATTGAACTAACATTCTTAAGGTAGCTTGACAGACAGGTCAGGCTAGATTTTCTGACTCAAGTTCCCAGACTGCATTGCTTTCTCATATCAACATCTTGAAAAGGACTTGACCTCAGATTGGGTCATTAATTGAAGTGTCAATGACTCGTGCTCAAATTACAACAAAAATAATCTAACATGCACACTGAGGTGATTCAGTCAGGGAACTGGGGAGATTCTGTGCTTGGCAACAATGTTGTTGGCTCATTTATTCTGCTTCTGCCATTTGGCCACCAAACCCACAATTGTCTGTTCATATTTGTCAGGGTTCAGATTGAGGTTGCACAAATAAAAGGATAATTTTACATCTAAGAAATTGTTTACTTTTCTTCTTGCCTAGAAGAAATAGATTCTAGCTTTTCACTATTTTTCTAACATTGACTTTTTGAAGGGGCATTCAGATATATGTGATCCTGTTTAATTGTGAGCCTTAAACAGCTTCAGGATTATTATAATTTAAAATGGATTTCTTACTTCCATTTTATTTTCAGTTTGTCTTTTCATTTCATTTATTTCATCCTATGTTTGGTTTAGTTTAGTGTTTAATAGTTGCATTGTCACATTTAATGAAGGTGGGTTGTAACATTTTTATACACACTACCATTGAAAAGTTATTTTTTTTAAGAACTTAAGACTTTTGCTCATGCATTACAAATGTTACAAATAAATGCTGTTCTTTTGAATACATTCATCAAAGAATTCTAAAAAAGTTGTATGATGGTTTCCACAAAAATATTAAGAAACTATTTTCAACATTAATAATAAGAAGAAATGTTTCTTGAGCAGGAAATCTGCATATTATAATGATTTGTGAAGGATCATGTGACACTGAAGACTGAATTAATGGCTACTGAAAATTCAGCTTTACCATTACAGGAATAAATTACATTTTAAAATATACTGAAATTAAAAACAGCTATTTTAAATTGTAATATTTAAATTACTACAGCTTTTTGGTGAAATAAATGCAAGCTTGGTGAACATAAGAGAAACAATAAAAAATGTATAGTCATAAATCAATGTTTTTATTTGTATTAAATTCAGAAAAATGCTGTTTTAATGTAGTTTTTGTACTAAACACTGACAACTTCACCATTCACAGAACCAGAAGTTATATTTTGGAGTCAAACAGGAAGTAGTAACCTCAGCTCAATTAACCCTCAGCCCTTCCGCTCTTAGCGCTGCATACGCTCTTACTCTCTTCTGATCTCTCTAGGCTGGGAAACGAAGCTCCAGGAGGAGAAAATGAAGGAATGGGAACAGTAAAGGGGGTTGATGGAGAATACGGGAACAAAGCAGGAATTTAAATGGAACCCCTCCTCCTCCCATCAAACCGCATCTGCACCCCCAGCCCAAATGCCTCCCGGCCCCCGCCTTTTCATGCGCCTGTCAGGGCTCTGCAGCACGGGGGTAGCGGCGCAGCCCGGCTTCAGAGGGAGTGTGGTGCGATAAGGGTCTTCACGGCGTGCGTGGATGTGGGATGTGGCAGGGAGGATGTTTTAGGGTCATGGCGAGAGCGAGATGGTGAGGTGAAAGGAATGTTTACATTATTGGGATCCCCCACTTGCTCTCCCAAATGGGAAAAAAAGAGTCCTTCCTGGAACCTACCACATGTCACCTGGCTCTGGTTTAGCCTCTGTGTGTGTGTGTGTGTGTGTGTGTGTTCGGTGTAACTTCCATTAGACCCCTAAATTCCAGTATGGTAGTCCAATAACACACGTTCCAGAGAGCGGAGCTGGTCTCATGGCTAACCAAAAGTAAAGATTAACCATATTACATGCAGCTCTATAAAACAAATGGCTTACGAGCACCTACTGGAGAAATTACCTCTCTGTTTTATGAGAGAAATGGTATTCGTCCTTCTCAGCAGACTGGTGATCTACAGGAAACGGGAGCTCTTCACTCTGTTCCACGAGAGAAATGACCTCCAGCATTCAATGAAAGAGAGGGTTTTCTACAATACAAAAAAATGCAGTTATTCATAGTGCAAATATATCAATGGCAAAATCAATTTGCTGGTCTTGATGTGTGATTTTGTTCTGTGCTGCGGGATAGTTCAACCAAACCTTAAAATTCTGTCATCATTTATTCACCCTCATGTCATTCCAAACCGGTATGACTTTCTTTCTTCTATGAAACGCAAAATAAAATATTTTTAAGAATGTTTGTAACCAAACAGCCTCAGTTCCCATTGACTCCCATTGTAGTTTTTGACCATAAAATGGAAGTCAATGGAAACCAAAACTGTCTGCTTACCAGCCTTCTTCAAAGTATCTTCTTTTGTGTTAGTCATACAGGTTTGGAACAACACGAGGGTGAGTAAATGATGACTATCCCTCTATCTTAAATATGTTCTCAAGATTTTTCGCTGCATAATAAAAAGGAAGGTCAGAATTAACAAATATACACTAAAAACAGCATACAATGTAATATCTATGAGCTGGAGTCACCATGAGGTTCAGCATCTCTTCTTCATGTCACCTATTGTTCTGAGATTAAACTCTTTCTCCTTCCACATAATAGTGATGGAATCTGAAAATGTGAGTCAGGAAAACAGTCATCTCCTTCCATGAGTTCTCTCCTCCACCCACCGTTTCCCCCTATTGCACAGAAACCATCAGGAAGTGCGTCATAAGTAAGGAAGCACTTCCAGGAAATGGAGCAAATGCACAAAATAAGGAAAATATCAATATGGTGAAAATTTTGATTTATTTGTTTTATCAGAATGTGCATAAAGATAGAACAGAACTAGGATATAAATATTGAGGTAGACTCTGAGGTAGATATCTGAAACTAAGTTCTAGTAGTTCTGTGGAAAAAAAAGGTTAAGGCTAAATCTCACATGTGCAGTTATGGCAATTAGCCTGTGGTGGTGCTATAGTTCCTAGCAACTGTCATGTGATTAATGTAGTAGCAGCCGTTAGCCATCAGGTGGCACTGTTAGTTAGGGCACTTCCCAGTATTCCTGACCCAGCCCTTGCATGGTACTCAGTGCTGCTAGCGCAGGAAGAGATGAAGTGGACTATTTGGCCCATAAAAAGTACATGGGGTTGAGTTCAGTGACTGGAAATCACAGAGGAGATAGGGCAGGGAGCGGAGGTGAGTCAAACTCATCTGCCTCAGCAGGACTCTGGAGTCTACTCATGTTTTTATCACCAAGTAGATCAGTAACGCATTCACTGCCTCACTTTGTTGATGAAAAATCAGAGTTGTTCCCATTTACCAAGTAAAAACGTTCTATCAGACTCCACAGTTTTGGAAACAAGGACAAGTGGTTCTGTTCAACCTCAATTAATTTGCTTTAAATGAACATTTAATAAAGTGAAGGGCCTTTTAAGAGACCCAAGGTGCTTTTGCAAAACATGGAGGCACAAAGAAGAGCTGGATGGTTGTGTACTGTAGGCAAAGCTGCCTCTGTCAAGAGTTAGCTTTAATATGTGCTCTAAACCCTCTTCAGCTCCGGAGCAGCACAGCTCTTGTTTACCGGGAAGAGAATGACGTGGGACGTTACATAAGATTGAGTCTGCCTTTCACAAAAAGCGGTATGAAGCAATCTTTATAACCTGCTTGTAGTATGTTAACTAGGCTACACCACACCAAGTAAAAATATCACCTTCTGTATTGGGTGTGTGATGTGCTAAATAGGCTGAATGACTCTTCAGGGTGTGGCAAGGCAGGTTTGTGTGTGTTCATGTGTGTTGTGTACTGACTGCTGGCAGTTTCATCTGAAATCTGTTACTTCTGATTTAGCGTTCTCATTTTAATTATCTACACTCTTAAAAATAAAGGTTTCAAAATTGGGTCTTTGCAGCAATGCCATAGAAGAACCATTTTTTGGATTCCCCAAAGAACCCTTCAGCAAGCAGTTCTTAAAAGAACTTAAAAGTACTTAACCCTCTGGTGTTGTTCGGTCATTTTAGACAGGAAAAAAAATGTTTTGAAATTTTAAAAGTCACTACTTCATTGGAACGGTACGAAACTCGATGACTTTTATGGCAGTCATTATGTGACCACGGGGAAAAAAATGATGGACTTGATTCGAAAAAGATAAATGGTCATAAAAAAATAGTCACACTTCTGTTGTTTGTGGTCAAAAATGACCGCCATTGAAAATATGTAAAAATACAAAGAATTTTTTGTATGTACAATAAACAAATCATTCATGATACAGAAAAAAATTCCACAGCTATGAAGGGGTGACATTCTAAAATATCAAGAGTGCAAAATAGACACACTCCACCCATGTGTTATGTGTAATAAAATGTCTTTGTGTTCAGGTTTGACTGTAGTAAAATTAATGCAAAAACTGACATTTCAAACCAACATTAAAAAAAAAAAAAATCTAAACCTTTACAAAAAGTTGTTTTTGAGAGATTCTAAATATATATCCAAATTCACAACTTAAAAAAATAAAAAATTGTCTAAAAACAACTAGAGAATTTATAAGTCTTTTATATAGCTATTTAGGATAAACCATGGAATTGCAGAAGTTATTTTTTTAATCCGACCAGATGACACTAATCTGACTTCAAAACTTGGATTTTAAAGGCAATGTCTCTATTTCAACATGAAATACTGCTATAATTGAAAATAGAAAATATTAGAATTTTTTTATAAATTCATAATTATTGCATAAACATTAATTAGTACAATGAAATTCTCTAAAAATACAAAATAAAAAAGAAAACATATTACTGAACAAAAATATATTACATTAATTTTACTGAAAATAAAAAAGTTAAATTTCAGGTGTCTGGTCACTTTTGACCACGAACAACATAAGTGTGAGTCTCAAATAAACAATAGCAGAGGGTTAAAGGAACCTTTTTAATAACCATTTTAATAATCTATATCTAGAACTTTTTTGCACAGTGGAATAGTTCCATGGCTATTAAGGTTCTTTATGGAGCCATCAATGCCAATAAAAAAAACTGTGTACAATGCTGGGTGTTGGTTTGTCTTTCATGTCTTTGTTGTTCAAAGTTTCAAATATGCAATCAATCTTTGGGTGTGAAAAAGAATATGATGGCCAAATGACTGTAATTGTCTGTAATTGACTGTAGAAGACAGTAATAGTCACTGGCTATTTTCAAATCAAAATCAAAGTTTATTTATAAAGCACACTTAAAAACAACTAAGTGCTGTACAGTACAATAACAACTAGACAAAAACACACAGCAACGTAAACATTTATTTTTTTATTTAGCCTTGCCCTGCTTAATGTAAATCAGACATTACAATCAAAGTGAATTTGACAGCACCATGTTTGTAAAGTCAGGTGCATCTTACCACAAAGGAAGGAAATTTCTGCAGACTGCAAAAGAAAGTAGCTTGTCAGTCTGGAAAAGGTTACAATGGCATTTCTATGGCTCTAGGGCTCAGAAGGTCCATTAGCAGAGCAACCCTCTACATTGCGAGTAAATCACTCGCATATGCGGCTAAATCTTACTCTGGGCGACTAAATAATATCTAACATTAACCATTGGCTAATAAATTCTTAGATTTTACACGCCAGTAGGCTATGTGTGTGAGAGGCGTTCAACACAGATTTTCACTCGATAAACACGCTGACTGAGCGCTTGAGAGTTTCGCTCTCCGTCAAGCGATCTGTACTAGTATTTGGATGCGCTCAATGGATCATGTCATGTACTCAATGGATGCGCAGTATGTAGCACGCAGCGCACCTGTATTTGACGTACCGTAAACTAGTGTGAAGGCGCACGACTCGCCGTCGCTTTACTGATAGCGCTGTGTTTCTCACACATGCAAAGAGAGAGAGCGAGAGTCTTGCATACCACGCTAGTCTGGCGGATAAACAAAAAAATGTACTAGCCAATGGCGATTATATTGCCAAGGTGTGCGTAGAGGGTTGCAGAGCCATAATATCCAAATGGAAAATGTTTGGAATGGATGTGAATCTTATGAGAAGTATCAATCTTTGACAAATTAAGAAAGTTGTGTCAGAAATTTGTTGTTGCAGTTTTGCTGTCTGATATTGTTGATGCTGTACAGTGTGCCATGGATTTGATCCAAGATCTGACTGGGATCATATCATACAGTCTGACAAGCAACAATTGTAAAGGACTGTGAAGTTTGCACCTGGCTTTAAAAAGCTCTTATATGTTTATTAAAGAAAGTTAGGGTGATTGGGTCTGCAAGTCAGTGATTTTTGTGTAATTTATCTTAAAGGGGTCCTATTATGCTTTTTCACTTTTTCAACTTTAGTTAGTCTGTAATGTTGCTGTTTGAGCATAAAAAAGATCTGCAAAGTTACAAAATTTAAAGTCCACTTCAAAAGGAGATATTTTATTTAACAGAAATCACTTTTTAAAAATTACAATGAACGACTCGTTTGGACTACAACGCATATTTTCCGGGATTTGTGATATCACAAATATCGACGAATGGGACGAGACCTGGTTGAGCTGCACTAGAGAAGGCAACGAGTGTTATCACTAAGACGGAGACACGCTAGCTTTCTCAAGGCAGACGAACTTAAAGTGGTTACAATCATCCGGGTTTAAATCGCGCTCAAATTGATTTGATTTTGACGCAATATTTAAGCTCGCAGGCGGCTATGGTAAGGGGCGTGACATTTCCCGACCAGGCGCCGAGTGCTGCCAATCACAACACACACTGGCCCAGCTAACCAATCACAGTACATTTCGTATTTCAGAAGGCGGGCCTTCATTTGATACAGGAACTATTCGAGCTGTTTATGCCAGACTGGGGAGAGAGGTGTTGTAATAATGTAAAATATGTGAAAAATAAGTTTTTCGAACAACCTAGTATGAGAGCCTGTTCTAGTACACCCCCAAAACAAAATCAAGACGTTGTAAAAGAGCATAAATAGGACCCCTTTAAATATCAATATAATTTTTCCACATTTAGCTGCTACATATTACTTAACTTTATAACAATTATTTTTACACCAATCACCAACTCCATCCCATTTAATTTTGAGCTGTTTAACTCAAAAATTAAAATACATTAAAAAACTTGCTAAAAAAACAATGTGTGTGTATTTTAGTCACCCTAACAGTTGTCAAGTAAATGCAAGTAAATGTAAGTTGAAAGAAATGGTGCAACCCTCTTTGTCTACTCCTCGTCCCTCCATGTCATTTCTATTTCTCACAATTGGGTGCAAGAGTAAATGCTATCAAATTAAACAAGAGAACCTACTGATTCAGATGATACCTGTGCTCTCATTTAAGATCCTTCAGTTTGATTATTCAAGTTAAGGTTACAAATAGTTACACCGAAGTGAAATGTTCTCTACATCAAATTTTATTTTTGTCCTATACGTCCCTATTATTTATGCACAAAGACTTTCTGTTTAATGTCACCACTGGTGTTCATGTATGATGGTGGTATTATTGATGTGCCTGATTTCTAAGTGGTTAATCTGACAACTAACCCTCTGTTACAACCATCTCCAGTCTCCTCTACATCTCATTGTGCTCTCACTATCTCACTTTCATACATTCATGGGTTTGAAGATCTGATGACATTTAGTGTAAAACTAAGTAAAAATACAGAAAACTAGACACTTTTTCAGAGCTCTATAGCTAATGTGACTCTCTAAAGTAAAACTGTCCTCTCTCCCCCTCCCTTCTGGTGAGTCAAACTGTAACATTTCCTTCTCCATCTCACCTGCTTTGCCGTTTCTCTCTCTCTCTGTTTGGAGATTAAATGGGCATCCTGCCAGTTTTTCATATTTCCTGGCAGCAAAGGGGCCAGCCAACTTCCTGGAGGGGAGGGGCTTACTGAAAGGTTACATTTGCACAATGTGCCTATGGAAAAACACAGAGCGGGGAGAGAACACGAGAGAGGGGAGGGGCAGCAGGGGAACAGATAGGGTGAGAGTGAGGGAGGGGGAGCTTGAGAGAGCGTTAGGCAGCTTGGGCTAAACTAAACGACTCCACCATTCTGCTGTGCTCGGGTAATGGAAAAAGCACTCCAGGGGAATATTCAGCATGCAAGAGTATCGAGTTGCTCTCGGCCCCCTCCTCCTCCCAAGCTTAATTTTCCCCTCCTTTTTCTCCCGTCCATGCGTCTGTGAAATGAAAAGGCTTTCTGGGAGGCTAGATGAGGGCCACGGGAGGTTTTTTGAGCCTGGCCTATTTGAAGTCGGTGTATAGGTGTTCATGTGCATCTATGTGTTTGTGGCAGGAGCTGGTTGGTTAGTTATGGGAATGGGGTTGTAGTGCAGTTGTATTGGTTCACGTGTGTAGTAGATATGCGATGGAAACGAGCATCCTTGTCATTGTCTATTCATAGAGTGGGAAGAAAAATAGAGCGAGACTGATGGAGATAGCAATAAGAAAGTGACTGCTGTAAACCCATTTGGTTGGTAAAAAGCCTCAGTTGGGTTTAGAATGGCAGAGTAAAGGCCTGTTCCCACCAATACAAATGTTTGGTGTGATAAACATTTTAATTTGAATAAACAGCTGTTAATGCATCGATTTAGACCGACACAAATTTGTTTGCCGTCAACGCGATGGATTTGTTTATTTCTTTACAGAAAGATGTTCTAATCTCTTTTCCAACACACTTAAAAAAAAAACTCACCTACCAATAAGGTATTTTGTTTTGGTCTCATGACTATAGCTGCTGCGTTACATAAAGCTACAACAAGGTGCCGCTTACGAATGGGGTATTTTAATAAGCAACAGTGAAAAGCAGAGGAAGAGTCTGGGAAAAGCTTTCTTGTATCTGTTTGAGAGCATTTTAATACAGTTTGACTTACTCTCTTCTCTGTGACAATAAGCGCCACCTACTGTCAGAGAGAGAATCTGCATTTTCATTCAGCCCATCTGACTTTTTCACATTGGTCTGAAGAGACAAATCGTGGGCCGTAAATTCATGTTGGTGTGAACAGACCATGAAGGGATACCCCAAAAATAAAAAATTCTGTCATTTATTCACACTCATTTTGTTCCAAACCTGTATTACTTTTAATATATTTATAATAATTATAATAAAATAATACTTTTTTTTTTCAATAAAAACTTTTGGATTGAGCAAAAATTGTAATTACAAAGTCTAACCATATTTCTGTTCATTTTTTTTATTTTATTATTTGTTCGATCATTTGCAGAGTTTTCCACACCATATTTAGAGTTTTCTGTGCTGGTCTATACTTTAGGAATAACTGTTTTATAATGAATATAATGTGCTCCTAAAAGGCACATAAATACAAACTAAACTGTGACTGGTCGCTATGCATGTTCATCAGACTGCTTCATTCTGTCCAAGTAGGCGGTTCTCAGCCCACAGATAGAAACCTGAATCTGAGACTAAAACATAGAGCAAAGGAAAACAAATTCCAGTTATCACAATTATCCCCATCAATTACTGTAGAGAAAACGGGAAATACTTCCAAAGAAACTTTACAAGAAATATTTCCAAAGAATTTAACACTTGAACTCTACATTCAAGGCTTATGAATATGTCTTTCTTGGCCAGAATAAGTCTTACTTGTGGATATTCTCTGATATTCTTATGTCCTTCTTTTACGTAATAAGGATTCTGTGACAAAATAGATTAGCACTAATGATAGTAGTGATGACATTTATAAAGCCATGCATACTGTACACTGCTAAGAATGGACTGCACCACACCCTTCCCACTCCTACTCACTCTCAGTATTTCAAGCATAAGAACTGCTAAATTCTGGCAGGACTGGCAAACCTTCAAAGGACCAAAAATAAACTGTTCGTACTCATAGCGGCACGAAGTGTCAGTGTAATCATTTTGAACTTAATATTGAATGGATAGTCTTCTTGAACAATACTTCATTCCACCTTTTTGCCCAGGCTTTGAAATGCCTATGAAGAGAGAGGAGGAAAGAGTTAGAACGAGAAGCAGAGGAAAAGCTAAATTATTGTCTCCCAAATCCTTTTCAAGTCTGTTTGAGCTCTAGCGCTGCAGCCACCCACTTAAGAGGTTAGTACAGTTTAGCACGGCACGGCATGCATCTTCCACAAGACTCCTGCACACTCTCATACTATCTTTTTTTCACTGTATACTTCATTTTCTCTTGCTTCCTCACACACATATACACTCGTATGTTCTTTGATGTTTAGAATCAAAACTAGTAATTTGTATTGTGAATGAATCTGGGAATGAATCTCTTTTGAGTCAGTTCCTTTTAACAAATTGATCGAACTAATTAGCAAAATGGTCTGAATTGGTTTGCGACAGTTCACTCAGACTTAATCGTTTGGAGTGGTTTGTCTGTAAAAGAGTTAACAGGATACTTTATATAGAATAGAACAATAATAGCTTTGAAAGAATTGATTTATTATTAGTATTTATTGAAAATGAATTGAAACCAGTGATGAATTATATATGTTATACAGCTTTGGCATCACTCTGTTTGTGTACTGTCTGACTAATAGTCTCAAAAAAGTACACAGAATATGGCCAAAACAATAATAGTGTGAAATTTACAATTATTACAATTTAAAAGAACCATTTTCTATTTGACTATATTTTAAAATGTAATTTATTCCTGTGATGGCAAAGCTGAATTTTCAGCAGCCATTATTCCAATCTACAGTGTCACAGAAATAATTCTAATGATGACTTGGTGCTCAAGAAAATGTTCTTATTGTTATCAATGTTGAAAACAGATGTGGTGCTTAATATTTATATAAAGCTTTTCTGGTACAGAAAACACAAAGCAAAAAAATTTAAAACAATGCTGAGTGATGTTTGAGAGTATAACTTTATAGATAAAAAAAATGAAATAATAATAAATTTTCATTATCAAAATAAGCTGTTTTATTATTATTATTATTATTATTTTGTCCCAAATTGATATTAGCTATATGTAAGGTGGCTTTTGATGTTATTTGCTTCCAGTTATTTTAACTGTTCAAAAACAGTCAGTTACACTGCTTGATATTGCAAATATTTGTTATCATATTATTTAAATGTATTATTATTATGTTATTAGCATTTGCTGCCCTTTATTCTTCTTCTAGTTATTTACCTATAGAGACTAATGAAACAGAAATCTTATACATTCAAAGAAAATAGCTTACTTCCGTGTTGCACAATAAGGTGGATAAGGTGTTCTTATATAAAAGAGCTGAAACTCAAAAAGGGGTCCAATATGCTGACTGATGAGGCTTACTATGACTAGTGCAAAGAGACACTGGAGAGCTAACCAAAATAATCCTGTAGATGTGTAGACTAATCAAGGGCCATTATTACTCTCAGACACCATCTTTATCAGAGTGAAAACAAAGCTGGTTTGAGGTCAGTAAGCCAGGAGAACTTATTTGATCACCTCCATAGACCACAGGAGGACTGAAGCTGAATGAAACACTTCCATCTAATGCAGCTCTCATACTGTAAATCATCCACCCGCTGCAATCAGGCTCTAACATCCTTTATTTCACTGGAGGGATCCAGGCCGTTTTGTAACTCGTTTTAATCCCATTGCATTCTCTCTCCATCCCCCTCCCCCCTCTTATGCTCAATGTGCGCGTCTGTTTCCCATACCAGACAGTGTCTAGACCGAAGCAATTACAGACAGCGCTTGAGCGCCTTGCCGCGGCCTGACGTTTGAGGGCCCTGGGACTGTCCTGGCATCGGACAGTAAGAAGAGGGGAGGGAGGAGGTTTACTGGAAGGCCTTATCACCTAAACATTTCATTTGCTCATATGGTTGGAAGAACAGCTCTTATTGTTCATTTCACTTCTGAATCTCACCTCCAAATCTTTGAGTTGGAAGATCAGGACACTCTTATGGATGTCCAGGAGAACTGAGGATGAAGAGGTGAAAGATATGAAAGCTTCACTGAACCGGCTGCCTGTGGCTGGGCCTACATCTTCAGCATTGTGCCGGAAGCTGCAAAGATAAATTTCATGTGCTGGAAATTCCCTGCTGTATGGAGATGGAGGAGGGCTTTTGAATCTAAATATGAAACTGTGAGATTGTGAAAAGTAACACATATTTAATCTTGAGCAACTCATTATGTGCTATCTAAGATTTTAATGCATTATGGAGCTTCAGAAAGATCACCTCTTAATTACAGATACAAAAGAAAATGTGGAGGACACTGGATTTACACATTTCTTAAGGTTCATGTGTATCTCTTTCTAGAGCGAGAGATAGAAATGTTTTCAACTACACTCTTAAAAATAAAGGTGCTTAAAATGTTCTTCACAGCGATGCCATAGAAGAACCATTTTTGGTTCCACAAAGAACCATTCAGTCAAAGGTTCTTTAAAGAACCATCTCTTTCTTACCTTTTTATAATATGAAGAACCTTCTTTCGCCACAAAGAACCATTTGTGAAACAGAAAGGTTCTTCAGATGTTAAAGGTTCTTTATGGCACCATTTAGACAAAAAGGTTCTTCTATACAATGAATGTCAGTTGGGGTCCAATGTTGTTTTGGACCCCGCTGACGTTGAAATTTTATGGACAAACACTGATCAGAAATATTCTTCAAAATATCTTCTTTTGTGTTCCACAGAATAACGTTTGGAACAACATAAGGGTGAGCAAATGATGGCAGAATTTTCATTTTATGGGTGAGGAGGAATAACTATTCCTTATCATAGCACATGCCTACACCCTATTCTTATTTCCCATTTATTACCCCCTCATTTATGCCTCATCCCACTTTCTTTCTGGTAGTAAAAACTCTCAGTCTTCTCACCTGCACTTGTTTTACTCTCTCTCTCTGCTACTATCTCTAGTTTCTCTCCTATTTGAGTCTCTCTCTATCCATCCTTCTCTTTCCACTCTCTCTCTCTCTCTCTCTCTCGTTCTATCTCAACCCAAACCCCTGCAGTGGTGTACTCCCACCCACTTGTACCGACACTGACACACAGAGACGGCTGTGTGTGTGTGTGGACAGCATTGCTCTCCCATCGCCACAGACAGGGTGACTTCAGCGGGAAAGAATGCTCTCTCCTTCTGCTCTTTCTATGACTTCCTCCTTTTCCCAGAGCCTCTGCCCTCCACACAGCACAGAGAGCACACACACATATAAGATGAAGACGGGAAGGGGACACACACACACACACACACACACACACACACCAAATAGACAAATTCGCAGCAATAAGTTACATTTTAAAATATTGACATAGAAAATATTTATTTTGTAATATGTCACAATATTACTGTTTTACAATCTTTTTTTATCAAATAAATGCAGTCTTGGTGAGCATAAGAGACTTTTTAATAACACATTAAGATCTTACTGACTACAAACATTTGAACATTGGTGTATATGTAAAAAGCCATAGGGCTATATTAAACATAAACAACTTAACTGAAATTTTCCACAATTTTACATTCACAATGTTTTTTTTATTTATTTCTTCTGAGGCAGATAACTGCATGTTTGCCAAACTACCACTTTTGATGCATGTTGGTCATCACAAAACATCCCATAAGAACAGTTGAAGTGTGATTGTTGTGATGGTCAGACACACCTTCACATCTGAATGGACAGTTCTTGGCCAAAATAAACCCCCGGTTTCACAGACAAGGCTTAAGCCTAGTCCCAGACTAAAGTGTAAGTCTGAGCAGTTTCAACTGAAAGAAACTTGCACTGACTGATCTTAAAATATATCAGTGCCTCTGTTTTGTCTCAAAATGCACACCAGTAATGTTTTTTCTAAGGCACGCTAATACAAATTATTTAAATGTCCTAATTGAACTATTGCCTAGTCCTGGCTGTGAAACCAGGCCATAATATGCTGTAGATTTAATCCCAACAGTCCATCGAAACTTTGGCTAGTAAGACTAACAGTATTTTTAAGTAAGACTGGCGCAGTAGTCTTGTTGAGCAACACCACAAGATAAAGGATTTCTTATAAACTGTTGGTATGCAAGAATATTTCTTAGTATATTGAAAAGGAAATTAAATATAGAAATGTTTTTCATTTCACTCAAGTATGTTTTTAGATAGATTTTCCGGTACTTTTTACACCCCTGCTTGACAGCAGTTGAGATTTTGAAGCTATTTACTTGTTAACAAATCTTTAAAAATAATAGAGTAAACATAAATTATTAAAAATATTAATTAATTAAATGGATATGGATAGTTATGGTACACTTTTGGTGAAACCCAAACATGCACTCAGTTTCATTTGAACTTTCCAACCTTCTAGATAATTTCTAATTGTCCTATCAATGTCTGCCATGTCACTGACTCAGCACACTGTCCTCCAAGCGTCATCTCATTCTCCTCTCACCCATTCAGCACAATCATTACGGGATGGTGGCTATGCCCTTGGTGAGACGTTTGCTGGGTGCAGTCAAGGTACATTGTTTAACCTGCCTTTTCTCCTCCAAAACCCATTCTGATGCACCAGCAGCAATTAAAGACTGGAGCCCGGAGGCCGGCGTAGACAGTCATTAATGAGGATCGATGATGGACCCAGTGGTGTTCAAAAAGGAAGAGGTCTATCTTCTGCCCTGCATCTTTTTCTCTGATGTGGTAGAGAATTATGGGCATTGCATCTTGTTTGTATTGTGAAATATTACAATTTAAAATATAATTCATTTCGGATAGCAAGGCTGAATTTTCAGCATCCATTACTCCAGTTTTCAGTATAACATGATGTTTAGTAATCATTCTAATATGCTGATTTGCTGCTGTAGATACATTTCCTCTTATCATAAATGCTGAAAACAGCTGTGCTGTTGGAAATAGAAATCGTTTTTAATGTAAAAGTCTTTACTGTCACTTTTAATCAATTCAGTGCATTCTTGCTGAATAAAATGATTGATTTCTTTAAAAACAATCTTAGTACATGGTGTAGACATCAACAAAATGCATCAAAGATCCTAATTAATTACTAATGTATAATTTGTAATGGCTGCTGGTTAATATCCTGTATCGGCTGGGTATGATGTGCCCTTGAAATATCCTAAATAAACAAACAGCCTAAGTTTTTGGATTAAGGCATTACAAAAGGATTGCGTTTGCAGATTAGAGTATCTGAATCTCCGGAGTGTATATGTGTATGTGTTGGACTGTGTTTTTATCCTCACACTCCAACTGTGTGTGCTTGTGGGGGATTGTTAGTGGCAGCATGGGGGTTATGGGTAGCCCTTTTGATTCAGATCCGTCAATATGAGGAACTTTTAACCTCACAGACAGCAAAGCAGATCCTAAAGAGGGGAAATCCTGCTTTTATCCTATACCAGTCATGTCCTCAATGATATCAACAGCACATCTATATTGGAAATGTAAATTCTTTCTTTGTAGTTATTTTCTCAGATTTATTCAGTGTTGTAAAAGCTGCAGTGTAGTAAAAATGATCCTATTTTTATTAGTTGAGCACCATTTTCTCAAAATGTTATCTCTAAAAAATAATATTTTGTCCTTGTGTGGATGCAGTTTAGCTTTAATAGAATAATCATAGATTTGAATATTGTTTATCATGTGAGTCAGGTTTGTCAGTGTTCTCATTATAGTCAAGTATAAAACAAGATCAAACAGAAGCACAGTGTGATATGTCACAAGGGAGATGACTAACATTTTTTAGCTCGAAGTGGCAGCAGACAGACTTCAGACATTTTGCAACACAACAAAAGACAACAAACTCTAAGTACAAAACTTCAGAAAATACAAGTATAAATAATATACAGTACAGTATAGAGCAGGGATTCCCAACCTGTCTTGTCAGTTGATCCTATACGACTTAAATGAATTACCCGAAGCACCTCTTAGGATTTTAAGTGACCAAAAAGGTCTAATCTAACCTTTCACTACATAAGCATTTGACATTCATATTATTTTAATAGAAAATAGAAAACTATTTTACCCCCGTATATTTTTATAACTTAAATGGATAGAAAAGAACACAAATTGTATCAGTGAAGATAGAATTATTTATTTATATTTTATGTTAAAGGGGTCATATGATGTTGCTAAAAAGAACATTATTTGGTGTATTTGGTGTAATGAAATGTGTTGGTTTGAACTGTTCTGGAACAGTGTTGTAAATACAACTTAACCACTGATTTCTAGTTGCGTCCTCTTTTGGAAGGCCAAACAAAGTATTTTCGCTTTCGCAACGAAACACACAGTGTCTTCACAACATGGCGGCGGCGACAACAATACTACAGCGAGAATCAAAAGTTACGCCTTCTTTCTTTTCGTGAACCTTTGGGCGGCGTTATGCAAATCTTCCCACATCGTGACATAGACATGTGGGGGCGTGTTTAAACGAGGCGTTTTAGGAGGGCGTGGACCAGTCTTAACTTTTATAAAGAATATCTCTTTGGGTTTGAGACTTTAGTCTTTGCAACTTTAGGGATCTTTCCTATTAACGAACAGTTTGTAACACTCCAAAGAGAAAGGAAAACTTGAAATTGCATCATATGACCCCTTTAATGTTTTAGCAATGTTAAATAAAACGTTTTGTTTCATATCCTCATGAAATGTAAAATATATAAACTTCTCAAAATGAACAATGTGTACAGGAAAACGATTTAGGTATATACTGAGATTATCTAAATATGGGTCTACTTTCAAAAATTACTGGTCATTAATTGACATATCTGGAGTGACTCAAAAGTGTGTGGGAAATGGAAAATCCGGAGTGGAGCTGGAACAGAGTGATTACAGAACATTTAAATTTTGAGAGTTTCTCTGCATTAGTCTCAAATGGTTGGCTTTGAGTAAACTGTTGGTGTGCCTGGCAAATTTAAAGCAGATTTAGTTCTGGCAAATCATTTTAGTCAGAAGGAGTTGTGCGAAGAAGCTGATTTTAGGTCTCTTTTTCCGTCCAATAAATCTGCTCTTCATGTGAACTTGAACTACTTCAATTGCAGCTTGCTATTCTTAATGTATAATGACCAAGTTAAAACCACCAGATCGACCCAATTAGCTACATGTCAAAACTCAATAGCACACTCTAAAAAACACTGGGTTAAATATAGGACAGAACACATATGGGGTTAATTTTACCCAGCAAATTGGGTTGTTTATTTAACCCATCATAATGGGTTGATTTAACCCAGCTAATGGGTTGATTAATTTTTATTATAATATATCTTATTTTTTACTTTATACATGAAATAGTTTACAGATTAACTTAAATCCACTAAACTTTTGTCAAATACTCCACACAACCACTGGTTTGCATGATAACTTCCTTTATTTTCCTTTATTAATCATTTGAATGAATGAATGAATGAATGATGCATTTATATAGCGCTTTATTGTGTATTGTTGTACACCCAAAGCGCTTTTACAATCATGTGGGGGGGGTCTCTCTTCAACCACCACCAGTGTGCAGCATCCACTTGGATGATGCGACGGCAGCCACAGGACAACGGCGCCAGTGCGCTCACCACACACCAGCTACAGGTGGAGAGGAGAGAGAGTCATAGAGCCAATCAAGTGGTTGGGGATTATTAGGAGGCCATGATTGACAAAGGCCTGGGGGGAAATTTAGCCAGGACACCGGGGTTACACCCCTACTCTTTACGAGAAGTGCCATGGGATTTTTTAATGACCACAGAGAGTCAGGACCTCGGTTTAACGTCTCATCAGAAGTACGGTGCTTGTTGACAGTATAGTATCCCCATCACTATACATTTACATTTACATTTACATTTAGTCATTTTGCAGACGCGACAAGGGCCTGGACAAGAAGTTGTGCAGCATGCTCCGTTAGAAAGGGCCTGATCTTTCTGATGTTGTGCAATGCAAACCTGCAAGATCGAGCGGTCTTTGCAATGTGGTCTTTGAAGGTCAGCTGGTCATCAAAGGTTACACCAAGATTTCTGACCGAAGTTGATGGGGTAATTGTAGAAGAACCTAGCTGGATGGAGAAATCATACTGTAGAGTTGGAGTGGCAGGGAAGACAAGAAGCTCAGTCTTTGCCAGGTTGAGCTGTAGGTGATATTCGTTCATCCATGCCGAGATGTCCGCCAGGCAGCCTGAGATCCATGCAGCTACTGTTGGATCATCTGGTTGAAATGAAAGATAGAGCTATACTGGGGCATTAGGACCCAAACAGACCACAAGGTGAGCACCCCCTGCTGGCCTCACTAACACCTCTTCCAACAGCAACCTAGTTTTCCCAGGAGGTCTCCCATCCAGGTACTGACCAGGCTCAAGCCTGCTTAGCTTCAGTAGGCAACCAGTCTTGGGCTGCAGGGTGATATGGCTGCTGGCTATCATTTATTATCATTTATCATTTATAGTCCTTTATTTATATGTATTGTTTATCGTTTGCATGTATACATATTGCCTATTTAAACTCGTTTAACAAACATTAAAAGTAAATATTAAACGGAAGTAATTCACGTATAAACGACCAGTCTGTTATTCTGTTTCCACCGTAACGGCGCTGGCTCTCGTGCCCGAGCTGGAGTCGTGTTCGGTGGGGAACTGTTCACGGCTGAGACCGCCGCCCTGCGTTTCACTCATAGCCGAAAAATACTGCCACTGCCTTCATAACCTGTCGAAAACAAACAGTAAATAGCTCTGAGGAAATATTTTAACATCCAAAGTATTTGTATTCTGTATCTTTATGAATAAAATCGTTTATTTTATGCAGAGTATCAGGCTTTTCCATCACGCGATAAGACCGACGTTAGGTGATTACACCGCGCGCCTGTATGTTGCTCTGCATGAAATTGAACGATTTACAGCACAGTAACGATTTTATATATAAAATAAAATGTACACAAACCTGTAGTTTACCGAAGATAATGCATCAATTCGATGGCGCTTAGAACTGTTCTCTCCAGAATAGAAGGCAAAATCCCCGCGATAAATAACTCAACCGCTGGGTTACGTCTGACCCAGGATCTGAGTAATACAAAAACTACCCAAACATTGGGTTGTCCGACTCAGGAGCTGAGTAACACAAAAACTACCCAAACACTGAAAAAATAACCCCCCAAAATTTTTTTTAGAGTGCAGCTATTAAGTAAAAAAGAAAATTAGAGGACTTAACCTCAAGTGAAATAACCTTGAATGTAGCTTCACATTGGTCTTTGAAATATTAGCTTGTTGACTGAACACAAGTGAATCTGTGAGAATCCAGAACTGACCCTGTTTCACACCAATAACGGTGATTCTTTGACCTCAACCCTTGGTCTGGACAGCATTGTCTCGGGTGACCACTTATTGTCTCAGACCGAAACAGCCAAGATGAGACACACCAGCCGTTCTATAAAACTTTCTCTCGTCACGCTTTCTTTCATTCCTTTCATCTATTCACTCTTTTTCCTCTTCTCTCTCCTTCATTTTCCTTCTCCAATTTTAATCCTGGAGGCCCTTTACTTCTGTTTTTCTCAGTCCATTCCCCTCTATTTCAATATATCTGTCACACAGCCACACATGGCAGGCAATACAAAGAGAAGCACATACGGGCTGCAAATACATGTATTTATTGCACATAAAAGAGAATAAACAAGAAAGAGCAAAGAGGTAAAACGCAGACTAACAAACAGAGAGTGTGTTTTGTTACTATCATCCTACTTGTATTATGTCCATTTCCCTCTGTGTTTTTTCCTTCTTTTTCCCCTTGCTATCTTTCTGTTTTCATCTGGTTGAATTCAGCCTGAGCCCAACATTTGGAACCACTTCTGGACTGGGGCGTTTCACACTGAAACACAGCCTTTCCTTCTCCAGAACAGGCTGTTCTCTCTCACTCCATTTCCCTCCCTCACAACACTCCGTCTCTCGCATACACATCCACACGAGCACACAACGCTCTGTTTAGATTCTGTTTATGTTTCCCACACAAAAGCCTCTCTGAACTAGATTGCATGTTCGTTTCTAGTGCAGTGAGTACAGAGAAGTGAGAGGCAGGAGGTTTACAGCAATGTGACTCTGCTATGCAGTGAGAGTTCACTGTGTTCATGTTTGCTCCATCAGGCCTCGGCACACTGTGGGTGATGAAATGAACACTGGGGAAGCAGATGCTTGGGTCTGGAATGCCTTCTGCAGCCTGAAACAATTTTAGGGTGGAGAGAACGAATGGTCTGAGAGGGCTATATTGACAGGGTGAACGAGGAGGAATGTGGATATATGGTGGATTTATACATTTAGTAAAGCCTATATGTTTGTGCTGTGAGATTAGACATTTTGCTCCAGAGTTAATTTAGTACTATTTTTGCACTAATATAGTATTTATTCATATTTTTAATTAGCTTTTTGGTAAAACTTCAGATTAGGGATCACACATTCACTATTATCTACGAGTTTTCCTTCAATAAACTCCTAATTACTTCTTATTGATAGTTATGTTTAGGTTAGTTATGGGTAGTGTTAAGGGATCTAGAATATTGTTGTGCAGAGTAGGCATTAATATGTGCTTTATAATTACTAATAAACAGCCATAAGCAACTTTCTAATAGTGAATAGTGTTTCCTAAACTAAAGTGTTAACAGCTTTTTCATATTTTCAGTTTTCGTTTCAATTTTAGTTGATTTTAGCTATTTTTTATTAGTTTTTTTTAATGTATTTTTATTTTAGTTTTAGTAATTCTAGTAGTTTAACTAACTTGTTTCAGTTTCATTTCGTTCATTGTTGATTACAGAAAACATTTGTAGTAGTTTTAGTTAACAGTAACAACACTGTTTTTCTCAAATTAAAACAATTTAGATAGTATTAAAGGATTAATTCACCCAAAATGAGAATATTCTGTCATTTACATACCCTCATAAAGTGCAGTTATGACAAATGGGGACTAAAGCTTTCAAGCTTCAGACAAAATGCAAAAGCACCTTGAAAGTTGTTTGTATGAGTCTGTGCCCTATATTTGAAGTCTTTGAAACCGTACAATAGCTTTGTGTGAGTAACAGACAGAGAAATACAAGTCATTATTCAGTGAAAATCTTGCTTTGGCTCCGCTTGATGCATTCATGAGAGAAGTGGCAATGCTGATTTGTGAACAAATCATCCTGGGTCTAATCTTTAAAATGAAGCATTTGATCCAGTTTAAACTTTTAAATGATTCAATTATTCATTTTTACATTTGAATGATTCACATCCCCATTAAATGTGATTGCATTAAAAAGAAATGACCACTTTAATTTTTAGGCGAACTGTCCCGTTAAAAGCAACTCGATGAAAGCTGTGCGCAGTGTCGTCGGCATAAAGCTACATAAAGAAAAAAGAATCTCTGTCTAAAATAAATCTGAAATTAAACTGGTTTAGCCAAAATCTCAAACACATTAAGCATAATGCTACTGTGTCAGCATCATCAGCGATTAAAACTACAATCGCCTGCTTCGTTTACTTATTTATTAATTTTTGATGCCCGCCACAAAGCGAGACAGCTAGCTTAGCATACACCCGACACCTCCACCCGCTTCGCCTGTGTGGCTGTCGCTTTTGAAATAACAACCCTTTTTCTGCTACACTCAATCACCCACACACATACACACACCAACCGAATCTCTCTTTCCCCCGCTTGCCTGCTCTCCCTCTCTCCCTATTTCTTGCTTGCTCGTTCTCTCTCTTCCATCCACCCCCCTCCCGTTCAGCTTCTATAATTCAAATCCTGTCAGCCCTGTTCCAGACTGCTGGCGCCAGCCCCTCTCTCCAGGAAAAGAGAGAGAGAGGGGGAAAAAAAGCAAAGGAAGAAAAAAAGCTCTTTGAGGGACAAAGCCGACAGAGCCACACACACACACACACACACACACACAGGTTTTTTGGTTTAAAAAAAAAAAAGAGGCAGCTGTGGGTGGACTTTTCAGGACCCAATATTTTTCCTCTTTTTCACTCCGTTCTTTTTCCCTTTTTTTCTCTTTTGTTTTAATCTTTCTCTCTCACTCTATTCCCCTCCGTTGCTCACATGCTTTGATCTTTCCACTGCCTTAACTGGTCAATGCTATAAAATCCCACTCTGTGATTTTTTCTTAGCTAGTTTTATTGACCCTTTAAAATGAGTTACAACATGGACAACTTAGGCGAATGTTTTAAACCTGGACTAAACTTCCATTTTTCCATCCACATTTAATATTGTCTAATTCAGTTTTGGCAAATTGCATGGAGAGAGAGAAAAAGGTCCAAAGTCAAATGCACAACCTGTCACTGCTTGTCAGCATTTAAACTGGCCTAAATATAGCCCATGAGACCAAATCCATCTATTTCAGTTCTTAATGAGCAGTCTAGTCATGTGATGCAAACAGGCAGAAATGACAGCCATCGTCTGCGTCTCCTCATCAGACTCTCCCACAATCCCTCACTCACTCGCACTTGCATGAACTCTCACTTTTGTCTTCCAGGGGTGTGTGCGACACACACACCCATGTTTACTTTAAAAGACAGAGCATCCCAAATGCTTCTAGCGACTTAAACAGTCCTTCGTAACATCCACTGTACACGAAACGCAAACTTGCGGTTGGAAATTCGTGTTGTTTAGTCTTTCTGGAACAATAAGTGACTTTGACTACCACTTCTTCTCTCTTTCTTTATCTGTCCTCACACAGACCGATGCTGAGCGCTGCAGCCGCTTCTGCGGGACAGGACGACCCCTATGTGTCCTGCTCAGAGACAGAGCTTCTATGAGACACGAGAGAGGATGAATACTCTCCCCCAGCCCACCTCCATTTTCTCTCCATCGCCTGGACTGAGTCTGAGGCTGCCACACGCACTGGCTGCAACGGTAATTGGAACATAATGGAACATTTTTGCCGACTGAACTGAACCCTTTACCCCTATCACCTTCTGAACCGCTCGCAAAATAGGCCCACACTCTACGGCCTACTGTGTGCTGATTGACCACTTTGGCAGGCATCAAACAAAGCACATCACACGCACTGTACCCTCATACACACCACAAACTGAGGCTACGTTTACATGACAACGATGTAGTCAAACGCGGAAAAGTTTTTCCCTCACATTTTTAAAAAGTTTCACGTATACACAACGTTTTCAAAATGATTCACGTTTACACATATCCGCGAAAACGGCCAAAAACGCTGTATTACGTATGCCAGGCCAGTAGTTGGTGCTGTCACCTTGTTAGTAAACAGTACCTGTAGGGAAGTGACGATTATATGTTGTATAAGGTGTATATGGTGAAGTAAATCCACAGTTTGCTGAAGAAGCGTTAGCAAACTCTTGAGCAGCAACAACAGTACCATGTACTCCGCCATTGTTGTGTATGTTTGTTTAAAATCAACATGTACTGCGCATGTCTACATACCTAATGACAAGTTTACACTACAGGATTTTAAGCCCGATTTAAGCCGATTTGCAAGTTAAAGAGCTCGCTGAGAGGTCGGGCTGTGATAAGGGGAATGTCAGCAGGTGCTCGGCGCTCGGCAATCTTTATGTGTGAACTACACAACGACGCATCAAAGAGGCTCGCTGACACATCGCAGACCCCTCGCCGACGGCAAACAAATATCTAGCATGCCAAATATCTGGACCGGTCAGCCGACTCGACATCACGTGGTGTCAGGTGTCTTGACGAGCTACAGCCAATGAGAGAGCAAGGCATGGGTTGAGGTCACCGGAAGAAAAACAACAGCAGCAACACGGCTTAAAGAAAATTTTGGACACAATAAATGGAGCAAAATTTTTCATCGAGCAAACAGCTTACAGCGCTAATTTCTTCCCGACATCCATTTTCAAATAAACAACTCCTGTTTCATGTATTGTTTCGCGTCATTCCCGTTCCAATTCTCACGTGTTTTCATGACAAAACGTGGTTTGTAGAGTCGTTGGGCGACAGAGTTGTTGTCAGCTTGTGTAGTGTGTAACTCCCGGTTGCGGATCATTTACATAGAGTCACGTAGTGTGAACAGCACTGCCGACGTTTAAAGTCATGTAGTGTGAACTTAGCCTAGCACATACTACTACTACAAAAAAAAAAAAACTAACACGTACTACGCACGCGCATGACGTCACCGTTTTCAAAGATTCCCGTTTTGGGTGTTTACACGGAAACGATAACGGTGGCGTTTTCAAAAACTTGCACTCTGAAACCTGTTTTCAAAAATATTTTTCAGTCCCCAAAACCATTTTATGTTCTTTTTACTGAATCAAAAAGTCTTAAGCTAATGACTCTTATAAACTGGTTATTTTTAGTGAATTAAAATCACATTTTTGAATCAGTTAATCTGACCTGCTTACTGAATTCAAAAGAAACATTAATAGAACTACTCAATGCATAGTTTCCCCCCAAATTATTATTATTATTTTCAAAAATGAATAATTTCTTTCTTCTGTGGAACAAAAAATAAAATATTTTAAAGAATGTTGGTAACAAAACCGTTTTGGTGACTAAAAACACAGACATTTCTCAAAAGATCTTTCATATTTCACAGATCAAAGTAAGTCACACAGGTTTGGAACGACATGAGGGTGAATCATTTATGACATTTCATTTTTGGATGAACTATTCCTATAAGCAACCATTATTATTAAACTCCTTACGATTGTGTCATACACAGCTATTGCTGTTTTTAAAATGTTATTAATGAATTGCCACAAAAAGGCCTCTTAAGAGTTATGGTTGTAGTCTATATATTACTTTGGAACTGAGTGCATCATGACTTCTCCAAGCGTCCCACCAACCAGCAGCTGAGCCAGAGGTGACAGGAGCCTCATCTGGCTCCACCCCTGCCCTCAGTGTCAATTAACCATCATCCCATCAAACTTAGATTAATCTCTCACTGCTGGCTTGTTCTGATATCCTCTCGCTCCCGTCACAAACCAAAAATCAGGGGTCCAAACAGTGCAGCCCAAATTCAGTCGGCCCGCAATGTTGTCCCCCATTACAGTCACTTCATTTGTAAATTAGCTTTTACATGGAGCGAATCCCATCGAGCAAACAGCTTACAGCGCTAATTTCTTCCCGACATCCATTTTCAAATAAACAACTCCTGTTTCATGTATTGTTTCGCGTCATTCCCGTTCCAATTCTCACGTGTTTTCATGACAAAACGTGGTTTGTAGAGTCGTTGGGCGACAGAGTTGTTGTCAGCTTGTGTAGTGTGTAACTCCCGGTTGCGGATCATTTACATAGAGTCACGTAGTGTGAACAGCACTGCCGACGTTTAAAGTCATGTAGTGTGAACTTAGCCTAGCACATACTACTACTACAAAAAAAAAAAAACTAACACGTACTACGCACGCGCATGACGTCACCGTTTTCAAAGATTCCCGTTTTGGGTGTTTACACGGAAACGATAACGGTGGCGTTTTCAAAAACTTGCACTCTGAAACCTGTTTTCAAAAATATTTTTCAGTCCCCAAAACCATTTTATGTTCTTTTTACTGAATCAAAAAGTCTTAAGCTAATGACTCTTATAAACTGGTTATTTTTAGTGAATTAAAATCACATTTTTGAATCAGTTAATCTGACCTGCTTACTGAATTCAAAAGAAACATTAATAGAACTACTCAATGCATAGTTTCCCCCCAAATTATTATTATTATTTTCAAAAATGAATAATTTCTTTCTTCTGTGGAACAAAAAATAAAATATTTTAAAGAATGTTGGTAACAAAACCGTTTTGGTGACTAAAAACACAGACATTTCTCAAAAGATCTTTCATATTTCACAGATCAAAGTAAGTCACACAGGTTTGGAACGACATGAGGGTGAATCATTTATGACATTTCATTTTTGGATGAACTATTCCTATAAGCAACCATTATTATTAAACTCCTTACGATTGTGTCATACACAGCTATTGCTGTTTTTAAAATGTTATTAATGAATTGCCACAAAAAGGCCTCTTAAGAGTTATGGTTGTAGTCTATATATTACTTTGGAACTGAGTGCATCATGACTTCTCCAAGCGTCCCACCAACCAGCAGCTGAGCCAGAGGTGACAGGAGCCTCATCTGGCTCCACCCCTGCCCTCAGTGTCAATTAACCATCATCCCATCAAACTTAGATTAATCTCTCACTGCTGGCTTGTTCTGATATCCTCTCGCTCCCGTCACAAACCAAAATCAGGGGTCCAAACAGTGCAGCCCAAATTCAGTCGGCCCGCAATGTTGTCCCCCATTACAGTCACTTCATTTGTAAATTAGCTTTTACATGGAGCGAATCCCAGCTGAGCCTCCCCCAGCCCGTCTCCCTAAAGGACCCCAGTTTCAGACTGGCCACTACAGCACTCAGTCAATCAGGGAACCCACCAGGGACACCAAATCGCCTCTTTCTGTCTGTCTGTCTGTCTGTGTTTTGTTTGTTCTCTTTCCCTCATGGCACAAACAGACACACAGAAGGGCTTGAGCGTTTCACTGTGTTTTGATTCAGAGAGGCCACTACAGTGTCCTGTATTTTGCCAAATCAGGAATTTTGGAAACACAATAGGGAGTTTACTAAGAATGAATTGTGTAATTTATTTGCATGCAATGTCAGAGTTGTTTTAGCAGGAAATTAAGCAAATAAGGCAACGGCTCAAACTAAAAAAGTAGTAGTGAATGCAACTCGCACTGTACAATTTTAAATCTTCCATATCAGTTTTTGAGTTCTTGGTTGCAGATGATGAAGCAGACTACCATAATCTGTCAAACTTCACTGAGACATGTTAACGACGAATTAGAAGCTGCTGCTTGTCATTTTCCTTCACTGGAAACTGCAACTCGTGAGACACATTCACATCAAATGTTGATTCGGTAGAGTTACACTCACGAGACACTGCACTTATTCGCAATCACAACATTATTGTACATTGTACATTATTTCCGCGTGCTTTAAAGCCTTGCCGGTTAAACGCTTCATTTGCGTGCTGTTCTTATTCAGAGTGCCTACACCCGAAGCGACCGTACACTAAAAGACCGGTCAAACAGCACCTGATTACTTAGTTATCGTCTGATTGTGCTAATACTGTAAAAACACACAAGATTTACATATAAACACAGTTAATTATGTTAAAGTGAAAGTAAACAGTTGAGAGAAAAACAGATGCGTGCAGCTCTTAAAGCGGCAGTACTAAACATGCTGCCGCTTGTCATTAAAGGGATAGTTCACCCAAAAATGAAAACTGAGTCATCATTTACTCACTCTCAAGTTGTTTTAAACCTGAATGAGTTTCTTTCTTCTGTTGAACATAAAAAGTTATTTTGAAGAATGTGGGTAACCAAACAGTTGCTGGTCCCCACTGACTTTAATAGTAGGAAAAAATAAATATGAAAGTCACTGGGGACCAGCAACTGTTTAGTTTCCCACATTCTTCAAAATAACTTTTTATGTTCAACAGAAGAAAGAAACTCATTCAGGTTTAAAACAACTTGAGAGTGAGTAAATGATGACTCAGTTTTCATTTTTGGGTGAACTATTCCTTTAATGTTAATAAAATAAAACCCAAAGAGAAAAATAACTCACTGTCCTTGACTGAAGAACTTTAATACAGTTGCTAAAGTTCAGAAGTAATAAAATGACTTTTTCAATTTTTCAACAACTTTTCACTTCATATTTTTTGCACCAAATAGTATTGATAACAGTATCAAAAAAGAAACAATACACTGAATTACTGGTGCACTTACTAAGCTATCATCACGGCTTTTATAAACGTTGTCCCTGTGATTACAACAGCTGTGTTCAAACTGTTCTTTCATATGTTAACATTACATACAGTATTAGTAGTAATGTTCATTTTTGAGTGGTACTAAAATATCTTTATTCTTTTTTAAAGTATGAAATGATTCGAATTGAAATTCTCTTTTTCACGTGCACACAGAGTCTCTATGTTGATGATTACCATGTTAGACTATCTTTACCTAAACAGTTCACCTGCAGCCGCACATCTATTATACTTTCTTAAGTACAAATTCAAACACTCCACATTTATTGTCCATCTAGCCCTTCGGCCTTGGACAGTCTGGTTCCAGCTCCACCGAAGCTCTTAATAACTGAAGGCCAAACATGAGGGCCCGTTGACTGCAGCCATACCCATCAGCCCCCACCCACAGGCCCCTGGACTAACCCACAGGCCTCTCTGTCTGCTGCTGAGCTTTGGAAACAGCTGTGCAGTCATAACACAATGTGTGCCCAGACTCAACTCATGTTTTTTGTTGCTTCAAAGGCAATCTGATACACCATCCCCTGAAACATGCAGACACAATCACACGCACATGCTTGCCCACATGTACATTCACAGCATGTACAAACAGTGCTAAGATGAAATGTTCAGGATACCAGTCTTCTGTCTTGCCAAAATCTAAAACCACATAATTAAGAGAAATTATCTTTATCCTAGGATAATTTACAAGTTTAAGGTGCATAACATAAACTGGACAACAAAAGTTCCTTTTACCTACATTTCTAACTACAAAAAACATACCTATACATATAATTCACTGCAGGTTCTGACTGAAATGAACACTAGTGGCAGTAAAACACCCAACAACTTTTAATCCTTTTCACACAAATTATTTACAGGGACAGATCATCAATCTTGCAAGGTTCCTTAAACAGTATCAAAAAGGCTTTTACCATAATGCATGATTTGTAAACCATTACATTTTGACATTTGTCAATAAAAAACTCAAGCTATAGTACAAGCAAGCTATAACAGCATGATTGCATGCAACTATGTTTTTATCTCACATTTGCTTTTGTTAACACTATCTGTTGGATTTAGTGCTTATAGGGGTTATTTTCAAAGGATCATTAACCTTTTAGCACCACTCACCGGACATTTCATTTCATCTGTTGCAATACGTATAGCATAGAACATATTAAAATTGCACTCAAGTTGCCAGTTTCACATTAATCTGTTATGGATTAATAAAACTGAGCATGCTTTTAGCGCAACTCACTGGACAATTCACTTTGAAAGTGTCGTGAAACCTGCAACAGGCAACAAAATGTCATCTTGCAGAAATGTCACCACATGTGCGCTTTTTCCTGGGTTGAAACTGGAAGAGGATACAGTACATGAAGATTTAAGATATCAAAAATCCAACTCTGCAAACATTAAATGTGGATGTCAATTTTGGGCAAGGTTGTGTGCCTGTGACTTTTTTTAAATTAGAGGAAAATGGCATGAAATTGGTGAGATTACTTTGTAGAGTGAATTGTAAGTGCACGTTTAAAGGCTGATTCATGCCTTTTACAGGCTTACAGGACTTCCGTGGGCTCCTAATAATTTTCAAATATGTTTAATTGGTTTCCATTGGCTCGAGTTCATTAACTGCAGGTAACTCATATTTAGATAAGCTGGTGTGAGTTTCAAAGCCTTGACAGTTTCATTTAAACAAAGCCACCGCTGACAATGAGAAAAGATACCAAAAATGTGACGCTCCTGTCTGAGGGAAGGCACCCTGCTGTCTGCAGAGAGAACAAGTGCATTCACTTCGTATGCATTCTACTATGACGAGCAATAGTGGAATTTACTCTAAAGCTCCTTATATCAGGAAAAAACCGCACCCAGGGGACAATATTTTGACCTGCTATCTTATGGGGAATAAATAACATATTTTGTTGACTTTTGACAAAACACAAAGTACAAGTATGGATTAATTTGACACCATTTTACATCATGTAAACTTTACAGCTTATGTGAAAAAGTGTCTTTATCAACTTGCTAAGAACAGGAAAAACTGCAACGCACAAGATGGCAGCTCCAAGGTGATGCAAGTCCCGCCTTCTAAATAAAAGAGCCAATCAGACTGGTATAGTAGTATGGTCACTGCGTCACTGCAACTGCCACTGGAAGCATCAATTAACAGAAACCTGAGACTGGCGCTTAGGACTGCACGTGCATTTGGGGGACCAATCTGAATCAAGAGCTACTTGAGTGTAAATAAAATAAAATTTGACATTAACTATCCCAAAAATATGTTATTTAAATGTGAGTTTGGCCAGCAGTTATCTCCTCATTCAAGTAGTCGCTCAAAATAGCTGCCTGGAGGCGTTGCAAATATGGCCACCGAACCGACTGACTTTTCTCGAAAGGGACTTTGTTTAAAACTAGTTTTACAATCATTAGTGTATCCCCGATGTCACGTTCTACTATTTCATTCACAATGAAGCAGGCTTTTCAATTCAGTGCTAAAATTTAGGACACGCTGCTTTTGTCTAACCGATACGTTAACACGTGCAAACGCACCGAAATGTCAAATGCCCTAATGCACAACCCAAAGACAAACTGCTAGTTTAAACAAAGCGAAACGCTGGTAGAAGCAGCATGCTAGGCTTTCTTTTGCGCTCTCCTTCCCTCCCTCCCCCAGCAAGTCCAACACATAGGGAGAGATAGAGCGAAATACAGAGAACGCAGGCACACAAAGGCGGGCGCTAGCTTTCCATCGCTGGCTTACTAATCGGCTCCTTTGTTGTGCTCAACGCATGCCTGTCCCTGTCACATGACCGCGTTTCCATGGCTACCGAGGTCTGAGTAATCATTTGCGCAATGACCTTTATTCCCTTGAGGGAAGAGGAGGGGGAGGTTAGAATGAAAGCAGAGCCAGCAAAAGCAGGGAGAGGAGGAGGAGGGGGGAGAACTGGTGAGCAGCGGAGCGAGGCAGTGGGGACCTAGACAAGAAAAAGAGGAGAAGGAAAAAAGCAAACTGATTTTCTCTTAGCAGTACTGAGAAGAATCCGTTGGGTTTGGTTAGATAACGAACAGAGCGCACAAAAACAGACTGAGAGGGAGAGGAGGGAACGAGGGATGCAGTGGCGCTGGAAGAGATAGCTAGAGATAGAGACGGGCCAACTGTGTGAAAAGAGGAATGAGCTTTGTGCTCAAGCCGCTTGAATGAAAGAACCTCAACGGCAGCCTCTCTGTGGTCCGACGGTTCCCACGTTGAAGAAAAACACGCTAGCTGCTAACGCGATGCCAAACCTGCGCTGGACACGGTTCGAGCACAAGACTAATAGTCTACCAATGACTGCACAAACTCTGTCACGATAATCACTTCTGAAATCTCCCACACATGAACGTTATGCCTGAGAGATGAATAATGATAATGGTGGAATACATGCTAAATGGTTATTGCTGATGAGCACCTTTGTTTAAATCAACTCCCCAGTTATGCTGTAGCCGTCACACAGAACGATCCCGGCACGGATGACACATGCTGACAGTCTAAGCTCAGTCATGTTTGGGTCACTGAGTATCTCATTCGTTGTCTTCTTCGCTTAGTTGTTTCTGCTTTGCCCTTTTCTGATGAGTATTATGCTAATGCTTTTGTGAGCAAATTCAGTTAGCTGCTCTCTTCGAACACACTCGCAGATTCAAGAGGACCTCCTATTGTCTCTCTCAAAGTAGTTTTTATATGTTTACTGTATGGAGGGTTTATAAACACAAAACACGGCTTTTTGTTTCAAGAACAGAACTGTTTATTTATTCCTAAGAGACCCCAATTTTGCTTTGAGTGATCACTTCTTAAAATTAAAGTTTCAGCAACCTGAATGCTGCTACAATCCACACTCCTTCCTTAAGGGGGCAGTAGTCCACTTTTCTGACAGCTCTCTTAATGGCTTTTTGGGCCAGTGGAGAAGAGATACGAGGATGTCACAATATTTTTTTGTGAAAATGCTGTCGTAAGGGCTGTAGTTTCACTCTGATGGGAAAAAGTTTTACTATCAATGTGTATTTATTTTGCTTTAATTCTTTAATAGATTTTTTAAAAATGTATCTTCAAAAAGAACCAAATAAATAGTGAGATTATCAAATGACAATTATCAAGTAATACTGTAAAGCAGAATTTAGGAAGCTATGTGTACAATAAAACTTGACACTGGTTTAACGAGAGTTCACCCTAAAATGGAAATTCATCATTTACTCACTTCGTGGCTTTCATTGTATAGACACAGTTGAAACATTTATCTTTTGTGTTTTGCAAAAGAAGCAAGTCATACAGGCTTGGAATAACACAAGAGTAGGTAAATTATAGTTTTCATATTTGAGTAAACTACTCCTTTAAGGCAGTCAGTTGATTTTTCCAAGACTTTATGAAAATAGTTGTGGTTGTATTTCTAGAACACAGAAGGACATGGAAGCACTTCTTTGAGTTTTGACTGCTGATAGTAAGCAGACCATTGTGCCGTTCAGCCTTCGGCAAGGACACCTTCTCTAAGACCATAGAAACATAAGGATTCACCATGCAGACCTCAAGAGAATGAATAGCACCTTCCTTGAACGCCAATCAGACACACTATGCACACACCAAAACACGCATACACACACTCTGTCTATTTCTTGCTCTCTATCATGC
>NW_015542332.1:401428-408552 GCF_001515605.1 Sinocyclocheilus anshuiensis | reverse complement strand
CATTTTCTGCACACACACACACACACACACACACACACACACACACACAGACACACAAACAAACAACCGTCCACTCTCTTCCATACAAATCACACAGACAGACACACACACACACCTCCACACACAGACTCTGCCTATCTAAAAAGACACACAAACCACTCAGTAAAGGAGAGAGAGAGAGAAAGAAGGAGGGGAGAATATTGGGCAGGAAGTAGTGCGGTTGGGTGTTTGATGGGGTCGGCAAGACCGTTAATCACAGAAATGGTTCTGTTAGCCATGACAGCTGAATCCACGGCAAAGCACACAGGCATACACATGACGTCATCCTTCCTTCCAGATCCCCTTGATTAATATTCCAATAATAGGAGAGAAGGGCTGGCTGAAGGTTGAGACGACATCCCTCCATGCATTACTCACCGTTTCACCACATGACCTGGGCAACCCAGCACTCACATGGCTCAGAGTGCTACACAGTGATGGGCTAGTGTACAGTATCTAATATATACTTTGCAGAGCTGTTTCTTGTAGTGGTAAGATGCATCTTTATAGCTGTTAGTATAGGTTAATAGCTTTTTTGGTGTACATGTAAGCCGTCTGTTATGACTTATATACAGCTGTTAAATCAACAGATCAGCTTGATAAATTGTTTTTCTTAGTTTTAACCACACCTGCTCATGTATCCAAGGTCTGAATAAGGAACCATTCATTTACATTGTTGAGGGTACGCTTACCTGAAGGCCACCCCTCCTCCAACACATTTGCTGTGTTCTCCCCCATCCATGCTTCCCCTGCAGCTGTCGACCCCCCTGACCTCCTGGTCAAATCAATAGCTCTCCTCTCAGGCCTTCTGCTGGCAGGTAATTACTAGTCTACGTTTCCTCACCTAGACAAAAGCTAACCAGGAGAGATGAATACTTTAATCCAGTACTTTAGTGCAAATATAAATACAGTACACCCACATATGTACTATAATTAAATTATATATACATTTTTGTTCTTCAAATAAATTAATACTTTTATTCAGCAAGAACTTTTGTTACTTTGATTAAAAGTAAAAGAAATGACAATTAAAATGCTACCAAAGATTTCTATTTTAAATAAATGCTGTTTCCACAAAAACATGAAACAGCACAACCATTTTCAACCCTGATGATAAGAAATGTTTTCTTAAAAACCAAATCATATTAGATTGATTTCTAAAGGATCATGTAAGAATAAAGTCTGGAGTAATTCAGTTTTGCTATCACAGTAATAAATTAAATTTAAAAAAGATTAATATAGAAAACAATTATTTTACATTGTAATATTATTTCACAATACTACCATTTTTTTTTACTTTATTTTTGATCAAATAAATGTTGTCTGTATATATAACTCATGGTATGTCATTCAAATGGCTGTCTGTCTGTTGGACCAGTTGCTCTTTGACACCAGACAAGGTCACGTGCATAAAAAGCAGAATCTCCTTGACTAAGGGGGTCCACTTTGAAGGCCTATGGGGAGCTGAGGAAGGTTAATTGATTATGTGGGTGCATGTTCATGAGAAAAAAGAAGAGAGAAATAGGAATGTAAAGAGAGAGAAAGAACTTATTCTGTGCCCCATGCTTTCGGTTTAAAAACAGAGCCTCCATTGTGTCGCTACAGCCTCTGGCAAGAGTTGGAGCTCAAGTCTATGACTGACAATGAAAGGGCCTTAGAACCGTATGAAGTTCAAGCTGCAGCTCTGTGTATGTGTTCGTGCCTCCGCGCATGCTGGGGGAGGTGGTGGGGCTGGTTCAGACACCAGTGCTACATGATTCACTCCACAAGACATCTGGCAAAACTGAGCAATTTGGCTGTGTATGCCTGGTTTCCCAGCAACTCGCTCCTGTGGCCCAGTTCATGAAGCCACAGCTCAAGGAGGAGATGAAATAGGCTTTTGGTTTTACTCCAGGAAGGTCACAGTGGAACTGGTCCTGTGATAGAAAGAAACACTTGTTATTAACTAAACTCAATTGAGGTTGAGTAAATCTGATGATATCAAACCAGTCTCCTTATATACATTTCCTTTGAGGTAAAGCCAAACAAAACTAATGGAATATTACTGACATCACTGACAACAAATGCTGCTCACCAGCCTTGCTGGTATTTCCACTGGACAGCCTGTTCCTTCCTTGCTTGTGGTATTGTTGGATATCACTGCAAGCATCAATGTTTGACCAGGGTGCTGCAAGCAAACAGTTTGTGTTTCCTAAAGTTTAGCCAACAAAAAGTATAAAAATTTGGTGTAACAAGTAGTCCAGGTGGTAGCTGGAGGCAGGAAGAATTGAAACTTTTGAAGGGTGGTCTTTTACATTTTTCTAATTTAATAGATTTTTTATATTATATATGCAGCATAAGCATTTCAGTGAAAAGCCGAAATGAAAAATGAACATAAACTACATAATTTCTTTCCCTCTTTTGTTGAATGACAGCAGTGCTTGAACTCCAAGTCCAAGTGTCAAACCTGTTGATCATGTTCTCCAGCATGATTTGAGATGATCCAAAGAGCATTGTGTGTTTCCATGAAAGCAAGAACATCTGACATCTGTACAGACTCACAAGGTACAAGTAAATTTGTTAATTCAATAACTAGAATCGAAAATGTACATCAAATTTTGACATTTTTCAAACCCAGCATTATTTCCAATAAAGTTTCATTTAGATTCTTTCAATGTGGTCTCAGACTTGATAATGTCTACGTGATCAAACTCATCTGTAAACTGCTTAAAAAGTGAAACTGAAAATATTTATATTCTACAAAATAGACAGAGATCAGAAAGAAAAGGGAAATTGAAAGAAGGGGGTTTAAAGAAAGAAACGGTCAGTCCATCCATCTGCCAAACTAAATCTGGTACCTCCCTCTATCCATCTTTTGACCACAGCTGTTTAATCCCCTCTTTCCAATGGTTTGCACATGCACACGTACACAATAAGACCCCCATGTAGTCACCACCCAACGCTGTCTCAGTGAGATAAAGCAGTCATTGACAGCCACGTGTCTCAGTGTTGAAGTCTGTGTGCAGGTCAAGTGTCCAGACAGCTGACCAGACATCAGTCTGCCAAACCAGCCAGCAGACACACATACAAGCAGCTCAATGGGACATGATGAACCAGGATTAGTATTGGATTTCACGCACACGCTGATATACAGTGCTGATGCTGGTGTCTAATCCAGACCCGTTCTGTTCATTTCCACCAAAGAAAAGGCCAGTTCTGGGCCAGTTGATGCTGTCTATTTTTGTCATGGAGGACGGCTACTTCAGCCACTTTATTTTCTCAATCCATCTAAAAGGAAATATTTTTATTTATGAATATCTTACGAATGAACAGATTCATATTATTTTTGCGTAGCATTTTAATTAAAAGGATAGTTCACCCAAAAAATGAAAATTCTGTCATTAATTACTCACCCTCATGTCATTGCAAACCCGTAAGAACTTCGGAAAACAACAAGAATAATATGCAAATACTTTTCGTGTGCAAAGAAAACGAAAATAACGACTTAATTTGTTCTTTTTGTCTATGCAGAGTCAGAAAGCTCTTGGATTTCATCAAAAAATATCTTAATTTGTGTTCGCAAGATGATCTAGGTTCTTACTGGTTTGGAACGACATGAGTGTGAGTAATTAATGACAGAATTTTCATTTTTGGGTGAACTATCCCTTAGCCATGATAGAAAAGATGCTGAATTTTGTATGTTAAAATATTTTCTCAAAACTAATAGTCTGTTTGTGGTCAGGTTAGTCAGGTCACCGTTCATGTCTCAAGTCACAGGAAACATGGGCTGGGCCCTGATAATATTTAACAGATTCCCAGTCTGGGCAACAGCAATGGCACCAGCATTTTGGTGGAAAACGGGGTTAAGAATAAAGTTCACATTTCATTTAAATGGACTTCTGATAAGAAACCTTAACAAGAAACAACTGTCTAGCGTACATGTATAGCAACCAAACATCATTTATTTCACTTTAAGTAGCAAGTGGGTTTACAAAAAAACAAAGCCAGACTGGAAAACACAAATGTAATTATTGCCACAGCATTTTCTACCATGAGCATTCAAGACAGAAAAATAGTGGATATTATAGTGTATAGACAAGCTATGCAAAGCCAGTCAGTATTTTACATTTTTGTGTGCAATAGCATTTGACAGTAGAGTGAATGTACTGAGGGCGGTGTGCAGGTGTGGGGTCTGAGGCTGCTGCTAGCATAAAGTTCACTTCTTTTAATAGCTGTCCCACTATTAGCTGTAGTTTTGTTAGGTACATTACATAAGAGAAGCTGGCTTTATCATACATTACCATTCAAAAGTTTGTGGTCAGTGAGAATTTGAAAGAAATGAACACTCTTATTCAGCAAGGATGCATTAAATTGATCAAAAGTGACAGTAAAGATATTATTAATGTTACAAAACATTTCTATTTCAAATGAACGCTGTTTCTATTTATCAAAGAATTCCACTTACACAAAAATATTATGCAGCATAACTGTTTTCAACGTTTCTAAAATTAATAAATGTTTCTTGAGCACCGAATAAGCTTATTAGAATGCTAAAGGATCATGTGACACTGAAGACTGGAGTAACGGCTGCTGAAAATATAGCTTTGCTATTTCAGGAATAAATTACATTTATAAAATATTTTCAAATAGAAAACAGTTATTTTAAATTGTAATAATATTTCAAGTACAATTAAAGTTTACCGAGAACAGCAGTTCACCTAGGAATGTCCGAATTTTGCGCAGTTTTTTTCTCATCAATATTTTAATATAGTACTTATGGCTAAATAATGTCATTAGCACAAAGGTCAAAGGTGAACCTATGAGCCACACCATGTTTCAGAAAGCAAAAAAACGGAACATCTATTTTTCTCAATCCTTCACTATCCCCTTCCCTCTCTTCCCTCTTGGTTGCACTGTGTACTCGCTCTTCTCCTTCTTTCTCTGGAACGTTCCACCCTCCCTCCCTCTCTCTCTCTCTCCCAGACTCCTCTACATTCACTCCTCTTCCTCTCCTCTGTTTTCTCCAGGGTCATTGCAATTACTCCTCTCTCCTTCACTCTCTGTTTCACTCTCCCTTTTTTATTCTCTCATCGTATACATGAGATATACTAAACACATCTCGCTTCAGAAGTCTCCACATCTTTCACCTCCCCTACTCTAGATCCTTTTGTTCTCATTTCTACTCACCTTGTCTCATTTACTCTCCACTTTTCTCATAACTTCTATTCTAGTCTCTTTGTTTTTGTCTCTTCTTTGGGCTTATAATCCTCACTTTTCCCTTGCTCCTACTTTTCCTCCAATTATTTACCCTGTACAACTGTACCCAGTCCCTCGTTTCATGTGTTCTCTCTCTTTGGTATGAGGAGGAAAGAGCTGCTGCAGGACTGCAGGGCTCAGCAAAGCCACATTCTATTTTCTGCCACTTCCTCTTCCTCTTCCAACCGTTTCTATGGTTACAGCAGGAGCCCACAGAGGCCGCTCCCTCCTCAGTCATGGAAGAGGAGCCAGAGTTATCACTCTCCTTTCTCTAGAATTCTATTTCTTTTTCACTCTTATCTATATCACTCTCTCTATATTTATATCACTCTGTCCGTCTGTTTCTGGGTGTCTTCTCTAATTACATTGCACTCGCTCACTCTCTGTGTCCTTTGTGACTCCTCTTCCTCGCTCTCTTTTCTCTCTCGTACTGTACGTCCTCTATCCTTTATGCTTTCTCCCATCCATTTCATTGATTTGACATTTCATCCGGCCTTCTCTTTCACTCAATTTCCAATTTCAAAGTAAAAGTTCAAAGTATTTTATACATACAATATTATCAAGCCATCAAATATACATTTACATATATACATATATATATAAAAAAAACAGTGACAGAAGACACAGCAACTGTCCTTTCACCTTAAGTTTTTTGTTTCTGTCAGCTGTTTGGGGCCCAACATAGATGCTTTTTCAAGGGCGAAAAGAAAAACGTGACCTCTATTCCGTTACTGAGACACACCAAACCAACCACCTGCTGAGTTACACTCACAAACATGGAGCGTGGTGACATTTCTTGGCGATGACAGGGAGAGGCATCCAACACCGCTTGCAATGGATTTCAAGAGGCATGACGTTCATTCTAAAACGGGGCCTGTGCAACACGCCGCGTGAGTCACCGGGCAAAGGTCAATGACAATGAGAAGGCAGCAAATACTTCTCCATCTTTGCTCACACAAGCGGCCATTAGCGTACATAAACATTGCTTCATGTCTACTCTTCAGGGTCTCTTGCTCAATAGCGCCAGTTCCCTGAAGTAGTTCTATTTGAGCCAAATTGTAAAATGTTGTTCTTTCTTCACACTGCACTGTTATACTTCATGTACTTCATTACTCTGCACTTTATTCTGTGTTGGGGTGGTGGTACGTATTCAAGGTAGATCTATTCTCTAACTGACAAGGTCCCCAAACAATACAGCACTCAAGCACGCTGTATCTTGCATTGATCTAAGAGCTAAAAGCAGACTGTTTTAAAACCTCAAACAGAGAGGTTTAATGGATAGTTTTGATACTGCCTCACATTAAAACGCTGAGTATTTTTCAAGGATATTTTGACTTCATTAAGGAGCATTTATTTCAAAGTTCAATCAGTTCAATGAGTTATATAGTTCAAAACAAATATACCAACTGTTTGTGTCATTTTACCAGTATCAGAGTGTATATTTGTAAATTCCTCTCATGAAATTGCAGGAAATTTGCCTTACAGAGGGGTATCTTCATCTCAATCAAAGGTCCATCAGTCAACTTGAACAAACCTATTTGGACTACAGCTGCTCATTTGGATATTGAGCATGACACTGTAAATTAAAGGCCAAACGACAAAGCTCACATGGAGTTGGGGTCGAGCCACTGGCTGCCCATTCATTTGACAGCAGTGGGCTTTCAAGTACTGACGGTCATATTGTGTCACTTGGAGTCTTAATGATGTTACGAAACACCCCACATCAGGTGGCGATTTGTTGATGGTTTTTCTTGATTTTCTTTTTTTTTCTTGAGCGTTTTAATGTGAGGCATCCAGGTGGATGCTGCACACTGGTGGTGGTTGAGGAGGAAACCCCCCCCCCCCCCACA
>NW_015542332.1:391885-401265 GCF_001515605.1 Sinocyclocheilus anshuiensis | reverse complement strand
GTGCTTTGGGTGTATAACAATACACAATAAAGCGCTATATAAATGCATCATTCATTCATTCATTCTTGAGCTCATTACTTTATGAGTTAAAGGGATAATTTACCCAAAAAATTTTAATTCTGTCATTAATTACTCACCCCTCATGTCGTTCCAAACCCGCAAAGACCTTTGTGCATCTTCAGAACATAAATCAAGATATTTCAATTAAATCTGAGAGCTTTCTGACCCTCCATAGGCAGCAAGGGAACTACCACGGTCAAGCACAGAAACGTAGTAAGGATATCGTTTAAATAGTGACACGGAAGAGAAGAAATCGTTGAATAAAGTCGTTATTTTTGTTTTCTTTGCACACAAAAAGTATTCTTATAACTTAATAAAATTATGGTTGAACCACTGATGTCACATTAACCATTTTAACGATGTCCTTACTATGTTTCTTTTGGATTTCTTCAAAAATATCTTAATTTGTGTCCCGAAGTTAAACAAAGGTTTTGCAGGTTTGAAACGACATGAGGATGAGTAATTAATGACAGAATTAAAATTTTTGGGTGAACTAAACCTTTAACGTTTTAGTAACTTTAGTAGTAGGGCTGGGCAATATGGCCAAAAAAAATTATCACGATAATGTTTTTCATATCAGTCGATAACGATAATTATCACGGTAAATGTCAAATCTTTATTTATTTCAAGTTTAAAGCCAGATTTTTGCGCCAAAGTGAAAAACTTTCCTTAATTTTCCTTAACAAAATAAATATCTTAATAGAAAAATTTATTTCTTAGTTCTGCATGGTCTAATGAGTGATATTGTTTCAAATCAAAAAACAGGTTTGTGTTGCCTGATAATATTAATAATAATATACTTTTTTGTCTTTTAGAAATGCACATTTGATAGTAGCTTGAGTTAGGTTGCAGATACATTTTTGTTCATTATCAAAATCAGTAACATCTGTAAAAATTGTAGAAACATCATTTTATATGGTGAAATTTAATTATTCTGACAGAGTTTTTTTTTTTAATTAACCATTGGTCTCCCATAGTAGCATACATTTAAATCATGATAAACACAGTTAAAACCACACATATAGCATCTCAATACCATGGTAAAAATACAACTATTTGTATGAAAAACAGTATTCTAAAAACATTTAGTATAAATGCACACATGCTATAGCTTAATCACAAAAAATACTGTAATTATATTCCATTACCCTAATACAATTCATGTCTACATTAATAATATAATAAAATTCGATATGCTCACATTTCTGACACAATACCATGGTGCAGTTAGTGTTACTACAGTAAATCCATGGTAAATGATGGCGATTTGTAGACTGAAAGCCTTCTTTGTCAGCGCTGTTTCATTCAGCTTTAAACTAGTTTAAATCACCGAGTCATTTGTGTTGTTCGCTGAATGCAAGTGCTTCACACGGGATCTGACCAAGATTCTTCAGCGAGTAAACACGTCTGCTCCAGTGAGCTCGTGCTGCATGGCTGTTTTGAACTTTGAGCCGAGCTTCAAATGAGTCGTGTTTCGTTCAGCTTTTGGCGAATAAACATTATATCGAACTCTTCATATCGTTTTATCGAGGAAAAATATACCGTGATAATTATCGTTATCGATGTATCGCCCAGCCCTATTTAGTAGTAGTAACTTTCTGTGGATTTGAGGAATGACATGGGGGTGAGTAAATGATGACAGAATTTTCATTTTGCGCAAACTGTTAATCCCTATTAAAAATCCCCTTTTAAAAAGGGCTTGAAAGATGCATGACTATTCAGTGTGTCTGTATTTGTCTGTACAGATGAAGACAAGTTTCCAACTTAGTTTCACTCAGAGCAGTCAACACCTGTTTTAGTTATGTTCACTCAAAGTGCCAAACCAGTGACTGTGTATTTCTGTTTGTCTAAGGTGGACACGTCTTTCAAACTCTTTCTCTCTCTTGCTAACGTAATATTTAACAAACACACAAAGGTGAGTCTGTGTTAGTTTTTCTCTTATTCACTTATTGGTACAAGAAATATTCATGCCTTCATTACATTTTATTATCTTTTCCTAAATGACAACTGTAATATATATGTTACTAATTACAAATAAAGGAATAAATAGATACTGTACTAGGTCAGCTGTATGGGCCATATCTGACCCATATTTCTAGTTGTATACCCAGCATAGTATCAAATTAGTTTAATTACAGGTGTCGTTTTATTCTTTTGTATCGCCTCCACCAAGATTTCTCCTTCAGTCTCTTCTTTGTATTTCATCTTCCATGTACTTCATCTCCCCTCGTCATCCTGTTTGTCCGTGCTGCTTTGAGGACACTCAGCTCAAGGTTGTATTTCATGTTGTGGTGTGAACTCTTTTGTCTCAAACCTCTGCAGGTCTGGTGTTTATGGGGAAGAGGTATGGACTCCTAAATCAGTTTGCTTACTGTTTTTGCCAGTGGGAAAAATGACACCAAACGGCCTTCTGCTCAACCATTACTGCTCCTAATAAACACAGGACATTGTCAGATATAAATACAGCATCATGATCTGGGAGCTGCATGATGTGTACGATATACAGGAATGATCACACTTATTAATCCAGTGAGTGTTTCTAAGGCGATGCTTTTTTTTTTTCTTTTTTTTTTAAATAGCCTTCACAAAGAAAAAAAAAATTTCAATATGGCACATATATCTAATAAATCTAATGTTTAGAAAGAAGTCTCTTATGCTCACATACTGCATTTATTTTATCAAAAATACAGTAAAAACAGTAACATTGTGAAATATTAAAACAACTTAAAATAACTGATTTCTGTTTGAATAATGTCATTTTAAAATGTAATTTATTCCTGTGATGGTAAAGCTGAAGCAGCCATTACTCCAGTCTTCAAATATGTCGTATTATTATCAATGTTAAAAACAGTTGTACTGCTAAATATATTTGTGGAATCCATGATACATTTTTTGCAGGATTCTTTCAAATATTTCATATATTTACACTGCCATTCAAAAGTTTGGGATCAGTAAGATTTTTAATGTTTTTTAATGGAGTTTCTTATGCTCATTAAGGCTGTATTTATTTGATCAAACATACAGAAAAAAACTGTAATATTGTGAAATATTATTGCAATTTCTAATATTGGTTTCTTATTTTAATATACTTAATATATTTAAATATTGTTTATTTCTGTGACACAGCTCTAAATTTTCATCAGCCATTACTCCAGTTTTCAGTGTCCCACGATTATTCAGAAATCATTCTAATATGCTGATTTATTATCAGTGTTGAAACTGTTGTGCTGCTTAATATTTTTTGGAATACGTGATACTTTTTTCCTTGATGCTTTGATGAATAAAAAGTTAAAAAGAACAGCATTTATTCAAAATAGAAACAATATAAGTCTTTACTATCATTTTTTATCCATTTAAAACATCCTTGCTGAATAAAAGTATTAATTTCTTTAAAAAAAATAATAATTTGAATAGTACAACAAAAATTATATTTTGAATGAACACTGAGCTTTTTTAACTTCTTATTTATCAAAGAATCCTGAAAAATAGTATCACAGTATCACAGGTCCCAAAAAATATTAAGCAGCACAACATTTTACAACACTAATAATAAATCAGCATATTAGAATGATTTCTGAAGGATCATGTGACACTGAAGACTGGAGTAATGATGCTGAAAATTCAGCTTTGCTTCACAGGAATAAATTATATTTTAAAGTAGGCTATATTAAACAGAAAACTGTTATTTTAAATTTCAATAATATTTCACAAAATTAATTTTTTTCTGTATTTTTGATCAAACGGATACAGCCTTGACAAGCATAAGAAACTTTAAAAAAATAAAAAAATTAAAATTGAATGGCAGTGTATATAACACAGCAAATAAGCTACTCGAACACATGCTCAACCATCTTTAATCACAACTGCTATCAACCCCAAGCAAACAAATATGATTGATAATTACAGACCTTGACATAATTTAAATATTAAACACATTCTTTCTCTTTCAAAGGCCTTGATTTTCCATCCACCCATTATCAAGTTGTAAAAAGTCAGTGCTGTTGTTACTTTCAGTTTTCTTATGAAGATCATGGGCAGTGCATGTGTAGAATTTGTACGTGAGTGATCAAGAACCCATGGGTAACAGCTAAAGATCTGCAGGCAGCTCATGTACTTTACAACATCTGCGTTGTTGAATCTATCATAAGAAAAATACAATCCGAGTGGAGCTACAGTATTTACCACAGAGGAACCCACTGCCAAAGTCTAGAGGATTTTACACAGCACTAGATAAAACTAAAATTTGTTTTTGTGACTGATAATGTTACACTGGTGTAATTGCCATATAGAGACCATCCAAGAGATAACATACAAAACAAACAGACATTTCCACCAAAACACAAGGTATACTTGTCCTCCACAAACACAAGCACCTGAAACAAGAAACCACTCCTCCAAGAGAGAACGTGGAGGACACCACGGAGGTGTCAGGTGTGTCCTCCTCCCCCTCTCAGCCTGCTCAGACTTGGTGTGTGTTTGTTCAGCTGGGTTCCAAACACAACCAGCCGTCTGCTGCTCGCCGAGGAGAACCAGGGGAGGGGAGGACCGGGAGGGAACAAAAGGCAAGCGTGGCTGGAAAGGAGAGCCTCTCGCTGGGCGCAAAGAGATGCTCTGGGTGGGGGTGGGTGGACGGTTGTTGTTGGGGGTGTTGTTGCCGGAGAGGTGGCAGCTGAAGGGGATGAGGGAGAGGAAGAATGAATGAATATAAATGAGAGAGGACGGCTGTCCTTCCACAGGACCCCCATGACCAAGTCAGGGGAACAGACCCTCTTTTTCTCTGTCTCTGTCTCCCTCTTGTACTCTTTGGCTGAGTGAATTGGCAGCAGGTGGGGGCACGAGAGCACATACACATATGCATGTGAGCACACACAAACACATTCAGAGTGGCTGTCTGGCACTTGTAACCGCTGTCGCCAATCGAGGCCACACGCTACAGTGAGTCAAACTGGTAATGATGCACGTGTGTGACAAGGATCCTCACAGCTACACTTCCAAACAAAGACTTGAATATTAGGAACCGTAAAGCTCTTAGAAAAGCAACTCAACCTTCTTCATTTGGACATGCATTAGATTTTCAAACTACTAAATATTTGAGTATGGAATCTGACATATTACACTATTTATACAGATACAATGGGGTCCAAAAATCTGAGACTACTATTGAAAATTACTATTTACATTTTCTTTAAATCAACAGAAAATTGAGTTAAACATTTAAATGTTCTTCTTTTTTTAATAGTGGCACTTGAGCTGGCATAGATTAAATGGTAGCAAAACGTCATAGAATATATATATATATATATATATATATATATACAAATAATATTATTTTATTGTGGCCAGCCTAAGGCACACCTGTGCAATAATCATGCTGTCTAATCAGCATCTTGATATGCCACACCTGTGAGGTGGATGGATTATCTCGGCAAAGGAGAAGTGCTCACTAACACAGATTTAGACAGATTTGTGAACAATATTTGAGAGAAATAGGCCTTTTGTGTACATAGAAAAGTCTTAGATCTTTGAGTTCAGCTCATGAAAAATGGGGGCAAAAACAAAAGTGTTGCGTTTATAATTTTGTTCAGTGTATTTAACAGCATATAATTATATATATAAACATAACATAAAAACATTTTTTTTATAAAATAATTTTTTTTTTAAATAAATATTTAAATAAATAATTATATTTAATTTGACCTAAAATAGACTTATATACCCCACAGTGTTAGTGTCATATATTCAACAAAGCATTCGAAGAAATATATGTTACATGGCTTTGCAATGTGGTATGAATTTTTTGTACATATTATTATCTGTTTGCCTTGTTATTTCTATTATTACAATACTGATGCTAGAACACCTTTATCTAAATCACAAAATATCCCCATGAGGAGAGGGACAGAGAGAGAGAGAGTCAGTTGAACAAGTAGTGGATGAAAGGATGGGGGACAGAGGGATAATAAGGCTGCTGGTGCCACAAACACTCCCAATACTTCTTCCTTACACACACGCATGCACGCGCACGCATGACTGACTTATGTGTGGAAGCCTTCGCATGTCTGTATGAGAGGCAGACACCATATAAAATGGGCTTCAGTCCATGTAAAACATGCAGCTTCAGGGAAAGGGAGGAATGAATGAGGCGGAGAGAGAGAGAACTGAAGACACTTTACTGCTTCTCTCCAGCACAATATCTGTCTTTCTCCCTTACACACGCAGTGGCCAGAAGGCTAATTACTCTGCCTACTGTCTATGTTCAACAGCAAGACAGCATCAGACACAGGCCTGATCTAGCCAAAGGCCACACGCACATCAGCACACACACACACACACACACACACGCCCATCATCCACTAAGAGTTCTACTCTGAACCACTGGAGAAAATAAGACAGGCAGGGGAGATACAGAGCTAATGCTGTAAGAGTTCTGATTTCACATCTATTAGACAAGCACTTACAAATGAAAAAATTAACATGGCAAGTACTCATGATATATATATAGAGAGAGAGAGAGAGAGAGAGATGACAGCGTTACCTGGGTCTGTGTGTCTCTCTACAAATAAGCTGTGTTACTTCAAAAACAGCGATTTTACACCTCGTTGCTGAGGAATATAATGTAGCGATCTAGTATCTAGGCTGTTTGTAAACAAAGCAGCTGCGCTTATAAAACTACTTTAATATGCATTATACAGAGGCAAGATGAAAATACCACTTAAACATTTCTGAAGACAGTTCCCTTCAGAGATACATTCATATAAACACTCACTCCCAATTGTATCGTGATTCATTTAACATCTCAACTGACTAAGGTCTAAGTGTAATATTTAGGTACAGAATAACTATAGAAACTGAATAATCTATTCAACTGTAAAACTGGATAGTCATCACTATAGATAAACAGTAATAACAAACAGCAGCAGGTTTAGGCTGCTGTCTCTTTAAGACCTCATTGCACGGATCTAATATACTGTTAGACGTACATTTTGCTTCTCAACGGTTTACACACTTAATAACCTATATACCGACTTTGTTTAACATAAATGATTGTGATTACGTGAATACTCGTCAAGATGGGCATTTTCATATAATTTTGTATTTTTTTGGCCGTTTGCGCACAATAAAGTTCAAAACATAACTCAATTCTGTAGTAGTGCGCTGTTTCAGAGCTGTTTCCTTATGAGCGCGTGCTTTGGGTGTGAGCCGATGGTCGGTCGTCAGCGAGCGTCTGTCGGGCTAGTTTGTTTGGTTTGTTCCACATGTCGGCGGCAGTTTGCCCAATTCAACATGTTGAATTGGCATCGAGGCCGTCTTGGTCAACGGCGAGAGTGGGAACTCAGATTGGATGTTCAGTTTAGTGAATGAGTCAGTGCCCGAGGATTAAAGTAAAAGTGACGAAACCGGGTAAGTAAATGAAGGCGGCACAGACAGAAGGCAGTTCTAATGTTACAATATGTTACCCAAGCATTCCAATATGCAACTATTTTTATAACAACATGAGCCGCTTAAAAAGGAAGAAAGTTGTCAACATAACTAATATTCAAAATGGTAAGAAAGCGCTGCTTTGTTTACATTTTGTATATCTGCGTTTATCTTGTATATCATTGTTTCGGTTTCTCCTTTTGAATGACTAATATATACTATTGATAGCTGCTGATATAGACAGACAATTTCTCTCACGCAGGCGCAGAATGCACTTGTTAGTTTGCAGTCAGTTGTAAGTGCGCTGTGTTCAAGCGCAGCTTTTTGGTCCAGATGCCACCGATGTGAGGCAACAACACCATCGGCTTTTGTCGCCACTAGTTCTTTGAAGTCGGCTTGGTGTGTCCCGGCCTTAAATTGGCAAATCTCAAAACCACATGCAAATGATACATTCCATCATCTGTCATCATGTTATAAGAGCGGAACCTGTGGAAATGTGTAGAATTATGCGCAATACCCGCAATAAGTTGCGAAAAAATTCAAGTCCTACTCTGTGTTCTCTGCTAATTATTACCCGACTGTGAATGATGTGAGCGGCGTCAGTATGATGTCACTGAGAAGCTGCAGCCGTGGCGGGGATGATTTTTGCAGCAGAAACACTGTATGTATATGTACACATATACATTATATATAGTATATATATATATATATATATATATACACACACACACACACACACACACACATATATATATATGCACACACACACAAAACATCAGCTACCACATTTAAAAAGTCTCTATATTGCAAATCCCCTTGTTCTTTACATCTCAGACACACATTCTCCTGCACCAGAACTGAGATACATCAGTGCTACTCTTGATAAATGGAAAATTATGTCAATAGTCTTAACTGCAAAGTCATCAATTCAGTGTGAATACACATGGTAAAGCTTATATTTGAGCAGCCCTCCTGCGCACACATTCACAAACACACCCAATTCTTCCCTCTCGTCTCCACATATGAACACATGTGCACCCTGCACACAAACACACTTAGAAATTGTATGGCCCCAAGCCCTCATTTGCATGGATTTGCATGAGATGCCGTATGGGGATTATTTATTCATGAGCTATCGCTACATGCAGATTTCAAACGGTCCGAGCGGTTTGCCGTCCTTCACCCTGACAGAACGAGAATACAGTGTTTGCTTCTGGACAGTCCGTGGCCTGCATCAGCTCAGAATGAGTTCAGTCCCAACCAAGACATGCAATTCAAAATGCACAAGAACAGAAAAGCTATTTAAATGAGCCATGAAAACAAAGGACCACATATTTACACAAAGGACCTCACTGTTACTATTTTAAGTCACATTTTTTAAAATAGTCTGCAGTAACTCATTTCATGTTTGCAGTTAGTTTTGAAAAATATTATAATTTTGCACACAAGGAGAATCATGATTTTAGACACAACAGCATGTTTAACAAACAAATAAGATAATGAGGAAATATATTTCTGTCATGACAACTCTCGGAGGGATTGGCATGGTAATGTACATGACAATGTTAATGTATTTGGTCTTGGCGGAATAGATCTGCTACGCTGCTGCTACTGCGGCAGAGCAAGTACTGAGACTTGCTACTGCCAATCCATCCACAACATGCTGTTGCGAGCATGTAAGAAATATTGCTGCTGCAAATATAACATACATGAAATAACCCCCATATAGCATACATGAATCACCTCGGAGCAGGTCTATACAGGTGGAGCTGGGGAAGGTGGAGGGTTTCTGAAGCATGCTGCTAACTGCTACAGCAAGCACTAGTCATATATTTGAATGTTGAGCAGCGAGCTCATTGGCTACCAATACAGGAGAGAACCAATCAGCTGTGCCATGTGAT